>NW_020955683.1:451053-452478 GCF_003031625.1 Empidonax traillii
TGTGCGCGGAACTGAGCCCACCCTTTAATCCTGAGGTTCATCTGCCGGGGCCAAGCACGCTTGGACGGTGGCAGCGAGGTCCTCAGGACGTAGATGGATTGCCTTACAGGGCTAACGAGCTCCATCTGCCCGGGGAGGGGCCCCGACCGGGAATCGAACCCGGGTCTCTGCAGTGACAGTGCAGTGTATTTTCCTCTACACCACCGGGGGCTCCCATATACATGTATGTGTATGTATATGTATATATAATGTATTTTTCCACATGTATTTCTATGTGCATATAATGAATACAGTCAAAGTGGTAGTAATCTCTACTGGGGATAATTTGTGAAGAATCAGGAGCAGTAGTTAAATGGTCCAGAGGGTGAAAGAACATCTAAAACTTACTCGTTTGCCACAAAATTCATAAGGTGAAACCGCAGATAACAGATGGGTAAATGCTTCCATGCATCTTTTTCTTAACCTTATGAAAATAATTTGAGAATAACTAAAATATAACCTTATATAACAGTTACTGCAGTATATAATATAGATATATAACATATACTGTATTTATATATAAATATAACAGTAACTATAGTGGAGATACTTTTTGAATGGCATAGTGATCTCTGATGCTGAGCCATGCTTTCCCTACAAGAATTTATTCCACGCCTTAGCAAAGTAAGTTTGATAAGTCAGTAGTAAATGCTTCCTTCTTGTCTTAACCTGCACCATGCTTCACACCTCAGGTTTGATCAGAATAAACTACTATCCTGGTAAGGCACGTTTCCCTAAAACATTCTTGTAAGATGTGATAATTACCATACCCTTGATTATGATGCTATCATACAGATAAACAGCATGGGCAGCCATGACTTGCCTGTTCTTGACCCTCCCATTAGTTTTCCCTGTGCCTAGGCGCTGAAGATCCATGCTGACTGGTGTTCCCATAAGGTCCTGACCATTATGCAGCAGAGGCCACTGCTGGAACGCAGTGGCTGCCCTCACCCCATCCTTTCTCTCACTTTGGAGAGCCCAGCCTGGCCCTGTGGGGCTGCACCTAGGCTCTTGGCTCTGGGCCTGCACACACCATCTTCCTCACTGCGGAAGGGTTAGCCTGCTCTAGTGTGGCTCCAGAGCCTTGTCCTTAGGGCAGGAAAATTCAAGTTTTCAGTGGTGTTAGTAACTTTGACACACATCCAAACATACATTTCCAGGACCAGGGTCATAAGCCATACTGGTGTAAATTTCATGCAAATGAAGAAAAAAATAGTTAGCATTTTTTGTTCTGTTTTGGGAAGCATGTCACTCCAGACCTGAGAAACTGCTGTCTCCTTTGTACGTGACACTCTTCTTAATATACTCAGTGAACTTTAATATACAAAAACTTCAGCTGCTAATTCAAGATAATCTAGGTTTTCTCTTGACAAAATTGAAGTAAAT
>NW_020955683.1:452701-533942 GCF_003031625.1 Empidonax traillii
AAAAAATAGTTAGCATTTTTTGTTCTGTTTTGGGAAGCATGTCACTCCAGACCTGAGAAACTGCTGTCTCCTTTGTACGTGACACTCTTCTTAATATACTCAGTGAACTTTAATATACAAAAACTTCAGCTGCTAATTCAAGATAATCTAGGTTTTCTCTTGACAAAATTGAAGTAAATATAAATCACTTCCCCTGATGATGTTTACAATATTTATTCATGGACCCTTCAGTATAAAGCACTTTGATTAAACAGTTTAGCAAAAGCACAGCAAACCCACCTGCTGTATGCAGAACAAGAACTGAGATTCTCAAAGGTTGTTATGAGCTATTATACGTGTATGAAAAAGATACTTTACACTTGCAGTCAGAGATCCAGAAAAGTGACAGCTAAACAAATATGCATGAGCAAAACACAATGGCATGGGAAATGATCTATTCCCAGACTTTTCTGTACGCTTTACAAAAATGGAAAGTTTTTGAGATTATCTACAGTAATTAGGAGTCCCCAGTTGTGTTTACATGGTTAGCAAGTGTAAAATATGATGACCTGCTGAGGATTTGCAAACAGCTAAGTTATAATGATGGATCGTGGTGAGAGGACATGTAAGATTTCTCAGACTTCTGCTGGGAATACTTCAAAAATAAAACACGTTGCTTTCCCTTGGGGTTTATAATGCCTCTTTGACTTAATCAGCTTGCCTTTTTGCTCTCAAGGAGAAATTTCTCCAATTTTACTCATCGGGAGAAATTGTAATGTTCACAGTATTATCGTGGCGATTTTTTAACTATCTTTTCTCCTGGGAAACACTGGGTTAGGGTAACAAATAACTCCCCAACAACGTTTGGTTCATTATCTTCTAAGAATACAATGTTTGAGTATATACATATGTGTCTATGTCTGTATATCATACGTACGTAAGTATATGTTTATGAGTTATATGTATATATCTCTTTAGAGATAGATACAACATTCTGATAATTTAAAGAAACAATTTGCCTTTTATATAAAAGAAAGTGAGAACATCACAACCAAACCAATGGTACTTTATTTCAAATTGTATTAAGGGTGTAAAGGAAAATTCTGCATTTAATTTATATTCTCATAGTGTCAAGAAAATAATTCCCTTTCTCCATGATGGGATAATGTATGCAAGCCATGCTCACTTATTTTATACAGTAACATTTGAGCAGAGCTATCATTGACTATATGTTTGCTCTTGTGGCTCAGAGAAAGCAAGCAGGGAAATGAGTAATGCTTTATTACTGCCAAACCCAGCTCAAAAGTGAAGAATACCCCTAGGCATACTTTGAAATGTTACTGTGGGGTAGGGGGGAGCTTCACATTACTCCCTGACAGAGCCACATAAAGCAGAGTTGAGAGGTGAAAATGATTCAGGAGAGATGTTTTGTAGCTTCAGGACAAGCCATTCCCAACTTTGCTTGTATTTCTAGGTGGTACTAGATGAATAGTGGAAAAAAAATAAGATTTAAACATTTAAAAAAGGGAAACCAAGGGCAACTTTGACCATATTACTACATCTACAGTGTCCAGGACACCAGCCTTTTTTAGGTTTCTCATTTCTAGCGCCAGGTAAACCAGTCAGGCTCTGGACTCTATAGGCAGATACTCCTCTTCCCTCCAAGCAGATGGAGGTGATGGTCTGTAAACAAAGGGGAGGATTTGTCTCACCTGGCTTTAGTTGTCTAAAAATTTAACTATCACCAAGCTTAAACTAATCATTCAAGCTCCCTCTATAGTCCATAGAGAGAAATAGAGATCCAAGATTGGGATTTATGATATCTGAGATGGGCACTTTGAGAAATTTCCCTCCCTCTTTATGGCAAGATTGGAAAGGCTTCCTTCCCTAAATGAGATGGGAAATTTTCATGTTTAAAGCTAAGAAGTGTAATGAAACTGGGACACAATGTTTAGCGTCACATTTCTGATTTGCCATGATTAAACCTCCGGGGAGTACCCAGACATTTACATTTTCCTTTATGTTTTCATCATCTCTTTTTTTCACCCCTTGGCCAATTTAGAGCTGAAAACTTACAGGAGTTCCTCTTCTTAGTCTTTTACACCTTCCTAGGAACAATTTTGCTATTTTATCTTCCAGCCTTCTGAGGTGAAACACTGCTCCAGCCTTTCTTTTTTTATACTGGGACGTTACTTCCTCTTGAGAAATCTGTACATCACATGGTATTGAGCATTTCTGGTCTCAGTTTGCTTTTCATTCTAATGACTGAGTTTAAATTCACTTTCATTTTTGATTGTATATGATGCTTGCATTGATTAGAAATGTAGATTAACACACTATGCTTCTTTTAAAACTATTCCAGATTTATGAGAGGTGGGTAAAGGGTAACAATAAATAAGAAAGGTTATTTGGTTTTTTACCTTTAATTATTTTCACAGGTTTCATAATATTTTATTTCTGTGTGTCAGGGAAAATATTATAATCTTGAAATTTTTAAGTGGTACTTAATGCTTCTGCTACTTCAGGTGTGCTAAAATAGCACATACCACTTTTCATCAGGAACTTGAAGATTAACAAATATTGATGAGCTTCTGAAATTCCTATGAGATTAGTACATGCATGTTATATAATGAAGGTAAGGCACAAGGAGGCTTTACATGTTTCTTCAATTTAAAGCTTTCTGAAGTAGATTACCTAATGTTTATGACTTGTGTATGTGTCAGATGATTTCAGAATATATTCTTATTCACTACCACTACAAACATATAGCACATACTCAAGATTTGATTGCATCTTTGTGGGGGGGATTGCTAATGTATCATAAACTGCATTCATACTTTTAACTACGTCTTTCATCATGAAGTGACTCATTGCCTTTAACTTTGTGAGAGGTTCTCTCTTTGATGTTCTTTTCTTATTTTGCATAAATTTGTTTTTCAGTAGTTACTATCTGCCATTTAACGTTCTGTCATTGTCTGTCAGTTACATTATTTTTATTTCTATTCCAATGACATATTTTTCATTTTCCAGTCTCTCCAAACACTAAACTGTTTGCAGGTGGGGGCATGCCTTCAAAGGCTAAGAGTAAAGAACACAGTGCAAACTCTTTTCATATTTATTAAGCAAATATGGAGTTTGGATATTTGCATGTATATTATAAGGAGTAGGTCCTCATTAATTATTTTAATAAGCTTGTCTTTAGTTCCAAACAGAGTCACTCTTTAAAAAAAAATCACACTTCAAGAGCGGAGAAACCAATAGCTGCAGAATATACAGTAGCCACCATTAGGATGTCAGCATCTATCATGTGATCATCACTCATTGCTTAATAGAAGCACAAGAAATACCTATTTTTAGAGGGAATTCTTTAATATTTTCCAGTGGAAATTTAGGCCTCTCTGAAAAGTTAAAAAATAATTAGCGCTTTTTTAGTGTATCTAATCTATTAAATCAAACTAAATGAGAAGTATTTGTTTTAGTATATTTTCTGTCAGTCTCTTCTATGTATGTAAATGAGCATGACACTTACCCTCATGAGCTGAGCCAAATTGGAAGTTTTAAATGGAAGCAGAATCAGTTTGTGGAAAGCCATATGGTCTCCTTATGATCTGCCATTAAACTAAATAACAGATTTACAGCCATAGATACAACAGCAACAGCAAAAAATCCCATTTTTCAATTTTAAGTTGTATCTGCTATGGTCTTCCCCCCCTCCCCGCCCCCCCAAAAGTAACAAAGGCACTGTGGAATGGAAGAATGCTATTTGTGTGTCTTTTTGATCACCATTGAATGGTTCTTACTGAATGTTCATCAAGACAAAAAAAGATCAATCAGTTAGAAAGCAAATTATCAGTTAGCAGCCCATAGCTGTAACACATCACATATTTGGGAATTTCTCACTTCGTGCCCCTCTATTTCTTCTCAGTTCTTCGAAGCAGCTAGGAAATGTAAAGAGGGAATATTCCTAAGAAGTCTTAACTCCACAGCACATCAGGCACAATAGGAGAACTGTTTCATCTAGTCCAATAATTTCTGTAATTTTTGCCTTTTAACTCACAACTGAGGCCAGTCTCATGCTTGGCTAAATGTTGTCTCCCTGATGGTCAGTTTTCTTATTTGGAGAATACTAGAGCTGAAGAGGCCATAATTTTCACTGTTATGTTTTCATGCTGGTTAGCTGTCCATGCTAATAAAAAAATTGTGGCCAGATTTCATATTCATTTATTGCTCTAGTTGCCATCCACAAGTTCATTTTATGCCACAATCTACCCATTATTTTCTCCAGGTGGAAATGGTAATGTCGTGTGAACAGGTAACCTGAGGACTGGAATTCCTCTGGTTTCCCCCTGGAAATATATAGTTCAAAAATTCAAACATTTTCTGCAGTTTCAGTTTTCTAATAACCCTTTTAAGTTTTAAATGTGGATGATGTTAACTTCTCTAGTAGTCTAATATCAGACTTACTGTTTCCTTATAGAAAAGTAGAAACACCATACATCTCATTAACACTTCTCTGCTTATGACTACGTCCATTTCATTAGTCCATTTTAGCACCTCACTGCACTGGGAGCTCGATATGTGCTGTTGTCTTCAACAAACCATAAATCTGTTTTGGAGTCACCACATTAATGACATAGTCCTTCAGCCTGCAATATATGTCCCTTCATAGAACTGCAACTTTGTACTTCCCAGTACTAAGATGTAGTTTGTTTGAATAAGGCACAGTGTGCTGTGTTATTCAGTTCAGCTGGTATGACTGACATCTTCGTCATTATGTACCACTTTGCCAACTTTGTGTCACCTGCCAATTTTATCAGCAGCAATTTTATACTTACTTCCCACCCCTGATGAAAATATTGAATAGTGCTAGGGGAAGCACTGATCTCCAAAGCACCCTGTTAAAACCAGTCCTTTCAAAATGACAACCTCATTGACAGCCACCTTCAGAGACCTACCAGTTTCCCAGCTTTTAATCCTTGTAACATGCATTGCTAATGTTAAGTACTAAAGTTCAGCTAGATGATCATGTGTATCTAAGCTAAAAGCCTTATGAACGTCTACATTTATTTTTACAAGGTAATATGTAATTTTTTAAAAAAGTTAGATTTGTTTGATAGTCTTTATTTCCTATAAAGCCGTTCATATCTATTAATTCCTTATTAAATCCCACATAAGTTTTAGCAGTATTTTGCCTGAGCTGATGTTAAGCTAATATATTACTATACTATATATAGCTCATACCAAACTATACATATGTCAAATAAGGCTGAACTAGAGGACTTGGTAAGAAAATAATATTTATATGATAGCTAGTCATAAGCATATCTCTGAAACTAGAGAGGTCATTTGTATTTTTAGACAGATAGAAAGTGTACTCAGTGCTTATGCCTAACTTCCTCCTTCAGAGATGATTCAGTGAAGCCAAAAGTGACTTAGCAAGTGCATCATTCCTTCAGCCCTTAAACTTCAGGAAGAACGGAGGATGATTAGCTCTTTTTAGTGTCCTAAGCTAACGCCTTCTGTCTCTGCAAGAACCTTAGGAAAGTTAAAAACACCCAAACCAGTTTCGTAATATGAGGGGAAACTTTTGAGGACTGAAATATTTGCATCTGCCGGACTTCAGCTTTCTTTAAGAAAGCTAAACATCAGAGGATTCACAGGACACTTCCTTCCAGGATTTGCAGTTATAGTCTCATCTTCAAATATGTTCTGTTAAAACTTTCTTCCTTAACAATTTTTCCTACATTATGGATGAATGATCTTCAAGATTGCATCATTCTTGGTAATTCTTGCCATTATTTTATACTTGACAATAGTCAACAAAACTCTGTAGAGCTTTTGAATTGTGTGCTCCGAAAATTTCACAGGCAAAGCGCCAGCCACTTAATTGTGCTAATTATTATTCACGCAATAACGCCTATTAGTCTGCACTATTTTTAAAGGGGTTCAATCAGCATTCAGATCTTGCATGCTTGGCAGAATGTCATTATAGCGGCTTTCAAAATCTGGCAATAAGCCTAAGAAGAGTCCATTTTTGCCACTGGGACTGCCTAATCCAGACATCATTATCGATCAAACTGACACATGCCTGCCAAAATGGTTACAAGAAAAACAGGAATCTACACAGCTCCAGTATCTCCAGTCTAAGTCTGCAAAAAATAGGGATCAAAAGGTGAAATCATATTTACATGTGAAATCAGAACATATATCTACAAGCAGAAGGGTAGAGTTCCAGAATTGCATTTAGTGGGCAAAGCAGTCTTTGAAAGGAAAGAATGCTAGAAGAAAAGTGAAGTAAGACCACTGTAAGAATCTGTCTAAGTCAAGTCCCAGGTGATAGCAAAAATATTAATAAACAGTCAAATTATAAAGCTTAAGCATCTCCTACCATTTGGTCAGATATTTACAGATCCACTTCAGAAGTATATATGAAGTGAAAGTACAGTTTCAAGAGTAACTGAAAGCGACAAACTTCTCAAAGAAATATGATCCTCAACAATGAGAACTGCAGAAATAACACTAGGGCCATTACAATTTTTCAACACCATGGTTTCAGTGACCAAAATGGAGTTCACAATGCATGGAAGAATAAACTTGATGGATAAACACAGGGTTATTTGGAAAATCCATAGCTATTTTTTACATTACTGAATAAGTGATTCCATGTGACTATTAATATGAAGGACATGAGACCAGATTTGCTAGTTAGCAGTTAACTTATGATGTATGTCAGAATGTGGCTCAAAGCAAGGCAAAACAAGTAAGATAGGCATAGAATCACAGAACTGCATCCAGAAGGTTCTTAAATATCTCCACTCTTCCAGTGCAGTTGCACAGTAAAGTTTTCATTTCAGGTAAAGTTCCTGTGCATCAGTTTCTAGCTGTTGCCTCTTGTCCTATGGCTTGGCACCACCAAAAAGAGCCTGGCCCCATCCTCTTGACACCCTCCCTTCAGATACTTACAGATATTGATGAGGTTCCCTTTCAGTCACCTCTTCTTGAGGCTCCAACTCCCTCAGTCTCAGCATCTCAGGAAGATGCTCCTGTCCCCTAATAATCTTCATAGTCATCCACTGGACCAGCTCCAGTAGCTCCATGTCTCTCTTGTGCTGGGGAGCCTAAAACTGGACACAGCTCTCCAGATGCAGCCTCACTAGGCCTGAGTAGAGGGGCAGGATCACTTCCCTTGACCTGCTGGCAACACTCTTCCTAATGTTCCCCACGATACCATTGACCTTCCTGGCCACAAGGGCCCACTGCTGGCTCATGGACAGCTTGTTGTCCACCAGGACCTCCAGGTCCTTCTCCACAGAGCTGCTTTCCAGCAGATCAGCCCCCATCCGGTACTCCTCCCCAGGTGCACTGCTCTCCCCTCACCCATCCAGATTGGTCAAGCTTGATTTACATCTAGTAGCCCATGCTGATCATCTTCTTGTCTTCCAGTCTCCACTCTTACGGTTTGTACTTCATGTAGCAGATCAGCCAGACTTGCCTTCTATGTTCCTGCATCCTGGCTGTGATGGTTTCTCTAATTTCTGTGATGGTAATCTCTAATAATGATGCGGACACAGATTTTTAAAAAAAAACCCTTATTATTACCTCACATTATGAACAAAAAATACATATTTGGTCTTGAGACAGGCAGCACAAACTTCTGAATACAGACCTTCGCAGACTACATACTCAGTAGGTTTTCATCTTTAATCTCACTGTTTAATATACAGAAAGTGCATTTTTTTTTCTCACCTGTGATGAAAATCTTGTGCAACCTCCCAGTATATCCAGCCGACACCTATTAAGGAAATTTTACTGACTGATGCTCTGAAAACTGACCATCCAACAGTTGCAAAACAGGAGGAATGAAGTCAATGGAACACTGAGTTTAGCACTGTTTCCTTTCTCTCCCTATATGAATTTAAAAGTCAGGTATCACTGAAATGTTCACTGGCCTTAAAAAATGTTCATTAAAAAAACAGCACTGAAAGGGAGAGAAGACAAAACTGACCAAAATTTGACGGTTAACATGGAGGGGAAGAAAAGATTTCTTTATCTTTTTGTGGAAGACTCTGAAAAAAAGAAGATAAAACACAGGAAAATTTATAGGGAAAAAGATTTTAGCTCAAGAAGAAATTTGTTGAATACCAGTATAAACTGAAGACAAGTTTAGGAACTTCTGTCTGGTGAGAAGCTTCAAGGATTTCTTCTAAATCTAAAGTGTTCTACAAGTTTTCCTTACCATTACCAAAGTAATTCACCCCTTATAAATACAGCTTTTTAAATTTATTGGCCAAGAATTTTTTTTCATCCAAATTAATTTTGCAAATCTTAAATCAGTTCAATGAGAGAAAAGGATGCTGAAGCTGGACAGGATTTTATTGATGACAATTTTTTCACTGAAAAATGCTGATTCATTTGAGCTTAATGTTTATTTGAGCTTATCAAGTACAACAAAACTTTGACTAGGAAAGGCTCTCGAGTCTAGAATAAAACTCCTGAAAAAAACCAGAGAAAAATAAAGACAGAAATTACTTACCACAGAACAACTAAAATGTAATGCCTATTGTTTGAAGCATGAGTTTATGAAGAAAATCTCTCGCTTTAATTTGTTACATGTGTTTCTTTTTGCATAGATGTGAGGCAACAGAGTGTGATGAAGACAAACACACGTGAATTAGATCGTTTGGAGATGCAACAGTAAAGAGCCAGTGTCACACCCCAGATCTTGCTCAGTCTTAGCAGCGAACAGAAACTATAGGTTTTCAAATTATGCTTCTAAACAGACAATGAAACTTTTGCCTTAGGTGGATACTTACAAGCATCTCTTCTCCTTCTATATCAAAGTAGAAACAAAAGCCATGGCATTTTCCACAGGTTGGAACAGCCATTTTTCAGTTGGAATTGAAGTAAATTTCTTTCTGTGTTTTTCAACTCCCAACTAGTCCTGGCCGTTTTTGTCTTTAGTCTTCTCATGCTGCTGATGCCTGTTAAGCACTAATGTTGAAAGAGTAGAGGAGGCTAAGGTAGGAGAAAGACACAAGGAAGTGATGAGTCATAAAAATCTCCAGAGAAAGCTGCAGTCTATGTTCTCCTCAACACTCACAATTATCTCTCTATGCCAAATTTGCAAAAAATTATGGAATCAAGCAAACTTTAATTAAACATATGGTCTAAAAACTTATGATATTTCAAAGACTTTGCACTTTATCATATTATATATGACTGACACAATAACACAACCAACCAATGACACTAGGAGAAGAGTCCTGCTTTGACAGCTTCTCCAGTGCTGGCATCAAGGTAGCCTGTGATGTTCTAAATAGTATGACAAATCATTATATAAATCTTCTAAATATCAAGGGGATAAAAACTTGTTTATAATTCACCTCTGTTACTGGTTGCATGAAAATTCGGTTGCTATAGAAGGATCAGCCAGTTCTACTTTTTCACACTTGCAGAGTACATGTCAGCAAGGCTGTGAGTTAAGTGTCGAGTGGGTTTAATATGTGAGACCAAAGGGTTTGCAATCTACCCAGTAGATTTGATAAGATACAAAGTTAAAGGAGGAAATAGCCGTTTATGTGCTATTCTCATGGAACCCAAAGGTTTCAGGAGGGATCTTGCGCCACTTCAAAAGTAAAATGAAAGATAGTACCACCAAGCCTATTAAATCAAGGAAATCTTAGTGCCATTGATGAAATAGGACTGTTGAAAAGAGGAGAGAGTCTTGTATGAAGAATTACCTTTTCTACCAGTTTGTCCCAGTAATCTTTGTCTTTTTAGCTGCAGGACTATATATAGCTTTTTATAATTTTGCTTTGAAGATGCTAGGTTATCATATTTACAGGCTTCTGAAAACTTGTACCCTTAAGTCCCTCTGGTTTTCAATGAGAGAAAGAATCATAACTGATTTTAAAGATAAGATCTGTTTTTCTGTTTCATGTGCAACTTTTTGAAAAGGTACTTGAGTATCAAAGAATGTAGATAAAATCTCTACTCCCAAGTACCTAAGTCACTTTGGAAAATGGAAATTCGGTTCTTCTGGAAACACTACTTATGTTCATGGAATTTTATTTCCTGGTTAATCATTCCTTGTGGTTAAAGAAGAATACATTTTAAACTTTATCTAAAAAACGTTATCTTAAGAACTATATAGATTCTATGAGTGTCCCTCTCTCTGTGTGTCCTTGCCTCCTTGCTCTCCTTTGTGTTATTACAGCACACTCATAGCGCCTTCTCATAAATTAGATCATCCATATCCCGGAGATCGCACTGTGTATCCATGGGAATTTATACAGTGATTAGAACAATGGGGCCCTGATTCTGAACAGTGCCTTTGGGATTTCCTGTGATATCAATTACATACGATAACAATCCTGTCCATGAACAGCGTTATCCTCCAAACCACTCAGCTCCAATTGCGTGATACTTAAAATTCCTTGCCTCATTCTCATTGGCCATGAGAGGAGAAGCAAAGAGTAAACAAACAGGAGATGACCTTTATGAGTAAAACATCTAAGCATAAAAAGATTAATCGACCCCCATCAGCCAGTCATTAAATCAAATAAGAGCTTTTTTTGTACTTTTAAAGCTCAGATTTACAGTCAGGCAAATCGTGTAAAAAGGCTGGTAATACAGTGACGCCCCGTGCCACTGGGCTTTAGAAAGCTGACAGTTGCTGTAAAATAGTCATTAAACAACCTCTAGAAGAGACTCATCAGCAGATGCCCCCAGGTGAAGGAGAGAGAAAGCTGAGAGAATGAAGGGGAATCTAACATCTTAGCATGACTGAATTAAACAGAGCATATTATGCTGATTTTCAGAGTCAGCCCAGTAATTTAATTTTCATAGCAGTTCCTTTGATTGTAGCAACCATTTTATGAAACATTAATAAAACTTCTTTTTTATGTAGCACACATCCCTTTTCCATTTCATTAAGAAAAAAAGACAGGATGTACAAATTTGCTGACCATTAGCTCTGTAAATGACAAAAACAAATGAAAGATTATTTTTAATGCAGTACCACTGTGATGGGTAGACTATATTCGGCTTCATAATAATTTCAGCACAAATCAGAAGAAACAAACTGTATATGGACTTGCCATATTGTACTACAATGTCATCTCATAAATCTGAACAGACTACTATGTGTGTGCATTAGTAATCATATATTCATTGCTGTTGATTCTTCTCTTGCTTTTAGTGGTACAAATTGCAGAATTCTTTGGAATTAGTATCAACACAAAACTGGTGCAAATGAATAGAAGAGAGAATAAATGTAGCTACATTCTTGGGACAGTACAATACATACACACAACTCTATGCCTGTAGTCAGCAACCATTGGCCCCACTACATGTAAGCAAGCAGAAAAAGGCAGAAGTTTTGAAAATTTTTGGCAAGGATCTATTCTGAAAGTTTAAAAGAATTTACAAAAATGTAGGGGAAAAAATTTATTTCCCTTTCATATTTTTATTACTTTCCTTCCATCCTGCCTTTCTGCAATTCCTTGTCTTTCACTAGCATTTCTGTCTTCAGTCTAGCTTATAGCAAGGTTGAAGACATAACTATGAAGAGATGAATAGAAAAACAAACCAGGGAAAGAGAAAACACAGGGAAAAGAGATAAAATGCAGTCACATTACATTTTTCACTTCTGTTCAAATAATGGTACTTTTTTCTTTAAACCAAAATGTTCCATTACATTTTTGCTTTGGAAAAGCAGACAAACATTTTTTTCAGCAAAAATATCTTCCTTGAAGAAATACTGACACCTCTTTAACCAGAGAAAATACATTTTGCAGACAGGAAAGACATGTCACAAAAACATGTTCTCATTTGGTTACAAAATCTGTTTCTTTGTTGACTTCCTCATCTAAATGCTGCCTCAAAGTCAGTCTCCTATCATAACAAATAGACACAGAAACTCATATGTGGAAATACACACATGTTTATATTTATCTATATGTATATTTATATGTATATTTATTTACATATACAAAACATACAGTCACAGACAAACTATGTGTAAAAATAAAGACCATGAAGGACTCCATGATCCTCATGGGTCCCTTCCAACTCAGCAGACTCTATGATTCTGTGATTTTAAGTGAAGCATTCAAATGACAAATTTTCTGACACTGAGACCGTCTGCTCAGCCTTAACCCACATAGGCAGAGGCATCAAAGTCACATGATTACATACCAGTTTTTCCCCTGTGACAACTCAGTTTCATAAAAAGGCCCACCAAAACCAACCTGGCTGGTTACTATACAGTCAGTGTAAAAATTTTTTAATATTTATTTTAATGTTCTCTTGTGAAGGAAGAAAATGGCTTATCTCACAGTGAGGGACAAGACTGAAAGATGCTACAGAATTTATTCATAGAAATGAAAACACCAGCAGGAAACAGCCAGGTCTTACTCAAGCTTTTTGTGTGATCTCTATCAGCCCACATCCTCCCCTTGCATTGCAGTTTTTCCTTAGTAAAATATAATAGGAGTTATCTTGGTTAGCCTATACAGGTAGGTTTATCTGATTTCTCTTTAGATTTTTTAAAAATCAGGTTTCTCTAAAATTAAAATACTTTTCAGGAGCCAGAGAAGAGCAACAGATGCTGAAAGAGGGCCTCTTCATTTGCATTCCTGTCAGAGCTGGATGTGCAGGTCTTTGGCTTTTATTTGGTCACTGCCGAGAGACTCCAGGCAAATCTCATAGATCATGCAACTATTTGGGGGATGGCAGGTGACTAATTCTCTCCACCCTATCCTAAACTTGTCGGTCCTGGATTGGCTGTATGGTCCTTGTACAATAGATTTGTGAAAGAAAGTCATATAGCACATGTATTTTATTTGCTATTGATTTGGAAAAGAAAATTTCTCTTTCATCACTATCTTCATCTGTAAAATGAGGACAACGTTTATCCCTTTGCAAAGCAGTTTTAGATCATCCTGTGACATATATGGTTTCGATGTGTTGTAAACCTCCCATGGATTCATTTTTGTGTACTCAATATTAAAGTGATAGCATCTGAATGGACACATAAATTACATTACAAACTGTGGCTGATTTTTCAGGTGTTTTTTCTTTTAAAAAATTTTATTATGCAATAATAATCTGGGAAAACATGTCAGTAACATGTGGGAAATACTTATTACATTAATAACTACTATATATTCACTTTGATTTTTTTTTCTGTAGGATGGTATTCCTGAAAAAATCCTTTTCAATGTTATTGCCTCTTATAGAAAATGCATTTTATTAAGCATTTTGTGTGGTTTTGTGCAAGCATGACACAATTTTACATTCTTTAATGTTTATCCTTTAATGTATTATTTTAAGTGGTAGCTTACACTTAATATTCATTAAAATCTCTAGCAAGTAGACATATAAAATGTTTAAAAGTACCTTCCCTGGAAAATTCCAGGAGGATTAACATAAAGTTTCTTCATCTAACATACACAAATAATTCTTCTAATTACATCAAATGTACTAACCCTTTACTTCTCATTCTAATTGAAGGATTTAATTATGAAGAAAAAATTATTTACTTCATAGTTTATCCTGCAGTCTATGAAGCTATTACTTTGAGCAAAGAATTTTGCAAATCCCAGAAAAGGTTGCAAAATTGAGCACATCACAAATTTTCATATAGAGGGGAAAGGCAGACTATGGCACCATCTTTACTGAGGGAATTTTATAAAGGTGAATTTGAATTCATCATATCTACTTTTCACATAAAGAAATGTGGGCTTTGCAGGTGGTATTTTTTTATTGAAATATTCTGCATGCCACTAAAATAGAGATTGTTTTGTTTGCTGTGTGTTTTGTTTTTTTTTTTTTTTTTTTTTTTTTTTTTTTTTTTTTTTTTTTTTTTTTTTTTGTTTGGTTGTTTTGTTTTTGTGTTTTGGTTTGGTTTGTTTTTTTCCAGGGCAGGTATACAAGCAGGCTATTGGTCAATAGCATAATTAGGCAACTGAAATTTATTAAACAAAACTTTTGCCAGAACCTCGAAGCGATATTGGCAAGTTCCTGGTGCACTACAGCCACACTGCTCAGACAAGAAGTAACAAATCTAGTTACATCAGGCAGAGTTGTAGCTAAAGAAAAGTGTAAAGAATACGCTGAGTTATTTTACCATGGACTTATCATTCCTTTCAAAAGGCATTAAAAAAGACAGAAAAAATAAAAGGTAAAATGTCCAAAAATTAAGTTACATGATAGACTGGGCTGCAGCTTCTCAGAAGTTTAATCTGTATTGCTAGTCACATAAAAAAGCAGATGCTGGCCTCAGTATTTTCTTGCAGTGTTGTTTTTGATTGAAAACTTTGTGAATGTTTGTGATATTGCTGAGAGCCTATTGGCAGATGAGCATCTCTTGCTATAGTCTCCATCATTATTTGCCTGTCTTGTCTATTAACGAGCACTATCATCCCATCGTAAGATGACAGCTGCAACACGTACTCAGGCGCAATAAACAGCTAAATGAGGCGCACAGCAATTTCACTTGTCACCAGAGCCCTCGGCACGACTGGCTGCACAGCTTGATGCATAAATTCATGAGGCTGTTGCATATGATGGAGTATGCCTGGCTGAAAGAGGTGATGGATAGCAGGGCAGCTAAAAATGGCCATCACCTTGACTCTGTCAGGACATTTTTTAAAAGTACCCCATCAGCTCTCTTGCATTCTTTTATGTACACTATCCTCAAGCTATAGGCTTTCGAAAGTACTGATATAAGACTTTTCCTTTGGAAAGGCTTTTGGATCTAAAGTCAAGTTTCTTCTTAGGTTCAGTGAATGCAATATATGCTACTAATGTGTAGGGTGAAATGGTCCTATAATAATTGTTCATTCAACACACAGTGGAGTCATAAGGTTAAACACTACCAACAGAAATTTTCAATTTTCCAGAGTATGTATAAAATGCTGGTAAAATGCATACATGCACACAAAGACATATATGACAGCAAAATGTGTGAAGCCTCATGCAAAAGTACATTCAATTACATATATGCATACAAAACTGTGCTTTGCAAAAGTTTATAGGAAGAATTATGGTAATTATACATTATGCAAAACCAATACAGGTTGAAATAACTTGCCATTACATACTGTTAGATCTGAATTAACAACACATTTTCTAATAAGTCAATAAAACTGAAGGGGAAATTACAAGAGAGAAAAATGAACATACTGCTTATAGGGTTTCCAAATAAAGCCTAAAACTCGAGTTGCCATAAGCACAGTATTTGATGTCCCAGTGAAATTCTTTGCATCACCTCTATCTATGTTACTGGAAGTCACCTAAGGAAGACAAATACAAAGGCAACAAAATCAATGAGGCAGTTTCCTGCAAAGCTTCACACATTAATCTCTATCACAGAGAGAAATATACACCACTACAAGGGAAGGAAGTCACTTGTTCTCTAATAAAAGAGAAAACCCTTGGTAATAAGCAATTAATAAAGTTGTCATGATTAGTTATGCCACTATGAATCAACGTTCATGATGAAAATGACCACTTTCCTGGTTTTACATATCTTTGATCTGGTGGTATTGCAAACATCATTGCCTCACTGAATCCTGCAGAACCATTGTGGTCACTTTCTTAACACTGTTAATGACAAATTTTAATGGACAATGGGTTTTCCTGCCCTGCACACACATATATGCCTAAATGCAAAGTGTCTCCTTCTGCCTGTTCTCTCTTGTCTGCTCTGAAACCCTTCTGGACCGGCCAGCTCTACCTGGCTCCTCTCTGCAGTAGAATGAGTTTGGACCTTTTCTTCCAGCACATATCTGGCAGCAGTGTCCTGGCAACTCCTCTGAACCAGTCACAGCAAAGTGCTACTGGGCCTGTTTGCTGGTTAGGTCACTAGGGGATGGGAAAAGCCCTGAGAGGAAGCACTCTGGCACTTCTGGTCCATCAAGCTGTCATACCCTGTCATACCCATTCATGTGGTCCTTATAGCTGTGAGGTCCAAGCAAATGCCAAGCAGTAACCTCAAGGAGCCGAGACACCCCTCGAAGACCTTGAGGAGAGACAGGTGCCCCATTGTGTCTTTCTTTTTCTGTTCAGTCCCCAAAGGGGGCTGGGAAGTATTGGCATCACATTAAGGTGACATCCTCCCACCCACTGGTTCCTCTGGGACTGTCAGCAGCTGATATGTCTGAAGTGCAAAGCCTGAATTCCTGAATTCATGAGTATTTATTAAATTTAATAGTATTTCTTGAAAAAAAAAAAAAAAAGATGCCTAAATATTGATTTAAGTGACTGATTTTCGATATGGCATGCTGCCATCTGGTGGATATTGTTCTGATCTAGCGTTTGACCAGAGCTGTGAAGTGCCGGGGCAAAGAAACAAAGGTGTGCGTGGAGCTTCGAGCTACTCTGTGGAAGAACCTGGATCTACTGCCAGTCTTCACTCTGCAAGTAAACCATCTCTGGAAAACCTGAGAGCCCCCACTTCCTCATGACTGCAGTGTGAGAAACTGAATCCGGAAAGTGTTGGCTTATTTTCGTGAAGCCCTTGGGAAAAACAAGAAGAGAAAAGCCTGTCTTTTATATTACCAGGGGGGAAAAAAAAAAAAAAGAAAAAAAAAAAGGAAATAAAAAACCCCAACCAACCAAAACAAAAAACACTACAGTAAGCAACACTGAAACTGCAGCAGGCTGTGAGCACGTTTTCCTTGTGGGTTGTCTTCTGGTTCACTTGGTAGGTCAGAGAGCTGCTCCTATGAGCAAAATCATGTCCTAGGAAGAAGAACTTAATGTTCACTCAAGCACTTAGATAATGCTAAACTGAACCCCAAAGAATGAGGCATTTAGGGAAATTTTAAATTACACAAGACTACGCAGATTTTTGGCTTTATCCAGCTCCTGTCAGAAGTACCTAGAGGAATATGTCATGAGGGGATACTGAAATCCAAACTGTTTCAAGTGCTAAAGAAACGCAGGACACTGCTCATTAGGTCTGGTGAAAGGAGAAGGAAGAGGGAGGGAAAAAATTAACTGCATATTATCAGAAAAGCTGGATGTTTATTCAAAACTTCTATTTTCCTAGGCAATGCTTTCATGAAAATATGGCAGTGAAGCTATTATCAATGCTATATTTACTGTCCTGAATATCAGGGCTCAAGGAAAATGATTCTTCTTTAAATGAATGCAATAGTACAACACGCAGCCTAAGAGCTGTTGTAATTCAAGAACTACACAAATGCTATGAAAAGATAACCAGAAAAAGAGACTTGTGTCCCACAGTATGTGTGTATCAAGCTCTTTACAAAGCATTCGTACACTTTGTCCTAAACACAGTAATCAAGTTTCCCACTGAGAGACTTGAAGATCAAGACTAGGGGCCAAATTCTGCTCTTATAGTTACATGTTCACCTGTGTAACTGACAGCAGAATTTGCCCTTAGGACTTTAAACTTGATCTGCTATTCGATGGGCAGCTCGTGCACTGATCTGAGCACCAGAGTGATGTGCTCCTGTCAACCTGTGAATCAGAAGAATTGCTGTTCTCATACTGAGGAGGAAAAAAGCTCCTTGTAAATTGCTCTTGAAATTGCCTTATGCTTCTTTCTAGCAAGGATGGGCAAATTTAAACACGAAATTCAACATAAACTTAAATAATGCTTAGATATCAGGGAGACAGATGCCATAGAAATACAAGCTGGTTGATGATTAATTGCATTTGCCTTTCACTTAGGACACACTATGATAAAAGGAGTTAGTAAGGGGAAAAGAGAAATTTAAATGAAAAAACACATGAAGCACACATAAATATGTACATGCTGCATATAAACAAAGCAAATTTAGATAAGCTTTTGCATACTTCTTCACAGGCTAATACAGAAAGTACGCAGAAAAGAAAGCTTTTCTTTTTAAAACTGCCTTCATCCTCCGAAAGAAAAAAAAAAAAAAATAATATCAATATAGGCAGGGCAAAAAGTTTCATTGGCTGAGATTACCTTGCAACTACTACAGAATTACTGTTGAATTCTATATAAGTTAGCAACTTTGTGCAATGAAATATATTTCTTCAAATTTACTACTTTGCATAAAATTAGTTAACACTGAGCCTGGACTGTCAAAATGTGCATGGTAGAAAGCGAATGCAGGATACTCGGGGAAGACAGCTGAGTTAGTTTTAGCTGTGGATGTACTACCCTCAGCAAACCTTGACCCTATTCAAACAGCACTTGCAACCAAGATTTACTACACCCCCTTATCAAGCAGGGAGTCTGTTCTGTATATGTAGATACGTAGACTTCACCCACAAAACCGGCAGCCTTCTTTGGCTAAAATTTCCCTGGTTCCGGTCTCCTCTCCTTCCTGTTGCTTAGCTTCTAGATTAGACCGTCAAGGAAGTCATCACAGGAGAGGGAAGTGCTTT
Source organism: Empidonax traillii (assembly GCF_003031625.1). Lineage (NCBI taxonomy): Eukaryota > Metazoa > Chordata > Aves > Passeriformes > Tyrannidae > Empidonax > Empidonax traillii. Next base: position 471,074 of record NW_020955683.1, read on the forward strand.
TGGCGGATGTTGTCCTCATGCTGCCGTGGAGAGTGACAGTTATGTCTGCAGATTTTGGGCTGGGCTACCCCAAGCCATTTGAACTTTCAGACAAACCTAGAAGATATGAAACAGTCACATGAAAGACAGGTGCTCATTCAGTTCGTAAATCACATCTGATTGCTGTCATAATTTCTCCAGTGGGGAAAGAGGGCAAGAAGACTTTCCTGCATAAGCTGGCCAAAATATATTTTTGATTATGCTTTGTGAATCTTTAAATGTGATGTGTGGTCTTTAAATCAGAGAGGTAAGCATTATTTTTCATGTGTATTGAAGTAGAGTGAATGCCTTAGTTACAAATTGCTACTCTCCTTGCGATGCTGTACTCTGCAAAAACAGAGAAGGAAAACCTCTTCCTCAAGGTAACTGTCTGTCTCAATTTAGCAAACAAAATAAAGACAGGCTAGGTGGTAAACATTTCTTTTTATTAGGTACATATTTCTTTTTTCACTGCATAAGAAAAAAAGTTATAAAACTCATTGCATTGATCAGCTCTGTTCTTGCAAATGTAGAAAGAGACCTTTTCTGTTGCTCAGTCATACTATTGACATCATGGATTGAATGAGCAAGAAGAGAGGAAAAATAAAAATATGTTTTAAAATGCTTTTATTGTCTTAGTTTCTTCTCTATTCATTTGCAAGTTATTCCATTTTCAAGGTCAACTGTTTGATAGAACACTTGGAAGGATATTCCCTGGACATATTTTTGAGGGGAAAAAATAATTCAGTTTGTAAACAAATGAAATAAAATGTGACAGAAGATTATATCAGACATGCAACATTTGTGACAGATGAAGCTCACAAAGATTGCCCACAGACTTCAGAATGTCTCCTTAGTTGTCCCCTTTTCCTCAGGAAAGACTGCTCCTGGGTTTCCCTGGCCACTTCAGAAGTTCATTCTAGTATCTTCATTGAATTTCTTAGACTAAACACAGTAAAATTAATGTATTTTAAACTACCCAAGAGGTTACAATGAGTATCTCACAGACCTAACCTCAAATTTTCTCTTTCCTCTAGCTTTCCTCTGTGCAAACACACTTATACCTTTTCCAGTCTCAAAAAAAAAAAAAAACAAAAACACACCAACTAGCCAACAATAAAAAAGAAGAACCATGAAAAATCCCCATATTTTGTCTGCGGATTGCAGAATGGTAGTTGAGGTTCATCTCCTAATCACGACTTTTCCGACATCTCTCAACAGCCCAACAAATTCTGTCAAATCTTATCCAGGTGTTTGATCCTGGAAGTTAAAGATACCTCAGAAATCACCTTCTTCCACCCTCAGACCTAGATTTCCTGAGCCTGTTTATATTTCTTGTCTACTCATAACTGCTACAATAAGACCCAAAAAGCTGTGAACTTTTTCCCTCTTCGATAGACAGTAACAAAGCCTTCTTCAGTGAGCAGTGGATGGAAAGTAAATAGGTTCATGAGCTCGGGGAACACTAGCAGTGCTGCAGGCAGGGTAGCAGACGATGTAAAATAAATACAGTTAAAGAGTGAGAAAAATATATTTAGTTTTGCACCTTTAAGCTTTGAATTGTTCAAGAAGGTTGTGAAGGAGATCCTAGTTCAGAAGGGCCCAAAAATCCCCTACTTGCAGGCAACACTGTTGCCTCAAAGATGAAAAATAGGCAAATTGGTTTTCAAAGATTCACAACAGATGAGGCATAATCTTGATGAAGATGAAACCCAAACCATTAAGAATAAACAGATGAACAGATCATATGATGAAAAGTATTCAGAGAAGCATAATTTCCACAAATATAAGTAATTTCTCCTATCAGGTTTTCAGTGCTTACTAGTAAATCCCATAGAGCTAACAGGATAGCTTTAAACCAAACAGATTTGAGAGGGGAATTTTTGGGAATTACTTATCTCAGTTTGCACCTCACTTGTACTATTAGAGTAAAAGCCACATCTCTAATGCTACAAACAGGTCAGTACACTATATATATACATATATATAAAAATATGTATGTATATATATATATTTTAAAGTGTGAGGGTTTTGTTGTGGGCTTGAGTTTGTTGTGGGTGTGTTGTGGTTTTTTTTTGGTTTTGGTTTTGGTTTTGTTTTTTTTTTAATGAATAGTGCCTGGAAGGCACAGCAAGAGAATGAACTACTGCATTAAATCAATATTGTGTCTTGTAAAACACATAACAGCACTAGAAAATAACACATAATCTGAGAAAAACCTGGCCATGATGTATTTCTATCTCTGTGGAATGCCGTAGAACGTAAAATATTTGCTTCTTTCTCCTTTCAATTTAAACCCTGCTTTCCTCTGAGATTATGTTCAAAAAGTATTTCAGCTGGAGGAATTAAGATAGAATGCTTATACATTGCTAGAGATGTGGAATCTTCAACAAAACAAAAGGAATTTTAAAAAAAAAATTATTTTGAGGCTTTTTGCCCATCCTCCGTCAATTAAGTCCTCTTAGCTTTGCCTCCCACCCCTCTGTCCAACCTGCACAGCTTAATTGCAAAGAGATTGCATTCCCTCAGTAACCCAAGTCGTATATATAGACATTCATTGTAATTACAGGTTTTTTCGTTGCTATTCCTTATCTTTATGAAATATTTGTTAATATTTCTATCAACTAGAGAGGTAGCAGGTTCCCATAGTTATTTTCCCTCGTGCAAGAATACTGAGATTTTGTAAAATTTCATTTCCATTCAGAATGAAAATTAGGACCTTCTGAAGATTTAGTAAGAAGGAAGATGAAGATGAGAATTGTCCCTGAGTACCTCAAGCTCCCATGCCTGTTGTAGGGGAAACTAGACCACTTCCCCTCACTTCATTTCTGCTTCTGTCTAGCTCGCTCACTCTTTCATGTGTGCCTTAGCCACTGCTCTTTGCAATTTTGGGGTGGCCCTCTTTCAAGGGAGACTACAAACTTCTGCATAAATTAGCATTTATTGTCCCAAGAATTCAAACTTGGGTCTCCTACATCCCAGTAAATGATCAAAGGTTGTTTTGCTAGAGATTCCATCTTGTGTTTATTTTTGCAGAGCAGATCTCCAACAGGACATAAAACATTGGTCAGAGCACTCACCTATCTTGTGGAAGATTGAATACAAGCCCCTGTTGTGAACCATGAGATGGGGGAATTGATTTGGCCTCTCTTACATCCCAAGTCAGCAGGACCATCAGACTCTGACCTACTCTGAGACCATCCTCTTGTCTAACTGGACTTTCTAGCCTGCACACCAGAAACCTTTCATGACAAAAATCATGCCAAACTGGTACACATCAGCAGTACATGTCACTCTTGGCAGACTGTTTTTTTTCCTTTGACAACAACTCTTTGGCCAAAATACTCCTAATATAGCACAGCTACATGTCCCACATATAAAATTGGTTTAACCAACTGGAAGCTACCGAACCGAAGTCTGACTGACATAAACAAAAAGTTATATCGTCTTCTCTTTCACATAGATTTTATGCTGCACTCATCGCTATGCTGCTGCCAGCACCGTGTCAGTGATGCATATATGAATCAGTACAAACCATTCACAAGTTCTATATTTAAAAGGCTCCGGATGTAGCAGTTCTTCCAGCCTCGTCAGATGTTCGGAGGCGGGTAGGCGTGAAGGGAGGAGAGGGGAAAGGAGTGTTCCGCTTCAAATTCCCACCAGTTTGTTTTGACATCTCCCTTGTACCGAAGTGGCTGGAGCTCATTCGGTGGCTCGCAGAGAGATGTGTGTTGCCAATCTGATATGATGACTCTGCATACACCGCCAAAAACTGTAGTGGATTTTTCATCTCAGATCACAAAGCAAGCTCATGTTTAATTTGGTAGCTACTATCATCCCACCTTTTTTTTGTGAGACATTGCTGCTTTACATGTGTATCCCTTTTTTATACGAGCAAATGACAGGCATTTTTTTCAGATACTTTGCTCAATTATATAAGATTGTCACAAGTATATAGAAGATGAGGAGAAAGGGAGCTGTTCTGGTGAGACAGCTGACAAAGGAGCAACTCCAGCTCCCTGTAAGCTCTGGACTAGGCAGAAAGCCCTTCTGTTATTTTCCTGATTCACACTACATGAAGAAAATAAAAAATGTGGCAATGGGAAAGGAAAGGAACTCAAAAAGGTGGAGGTAAGGAAGCCAGGAAACAGAAGACTAAAACTGTGGCATTATTGCCCTCCATAGCAGGGAAATATGGTGAGGGTTTTGTTCATATCTCCTCCCTCACTGCCTTCATTTTCAATTTCTACATCATAGCACACTTCCGTGTCCTGAAGGCATCTGCCCTCTGAGAGTTGGTTCTGTTTTGCTTGTGCCATTATTATAGGCTTGGTGTCTCTGATACATGATTGAGGCCTGACTCATAAATAAGAGCTACTATAAATTTAAACCACTGCCTTGTTTAATCCCCTTTTGCCCACAGAGCGAGGGAACTGACTGGAATTTATTGCCTTGTGTATTTTCCCTGATTTATTCAGTCAGGAGCATGCTTGCATTTTCCTCTATTTGACATTACTTTATATCTCATAACATAATATATTTTCATTATATTTTAATATACCATGTGGTAAATGCAACCACACCACAAAATTTTGGGTTCTTTCTGCTTGTGCTCTTATTTCTCGCGTACAATAACATCTGCTACACGATGAAGACCTGACTCATAAACAATAGCTTAGGTCACTGCTTTATTTATTTCTCTGAACACTGTGACCAAGGAACTAACAGCTTGGTAATATATTTGACATTTGTATCAGGATAGGTCGATCTATGCCCCTGCATAGGAGCACAGCACTCATCTGTTGACCCAAGCTATTAGCGAGTGTAGAAATCTGCATTAAAACACCAAGAAAGTTGTGCTGACTCAATTCTGTAGGCTGTTAATCCTGACTGAGTATGAGAATTCTATGTCAACTGCATAGGTGGAGAGAAAGAGTGAGAGACCTTCTGAGGAAATCTATGAAACAGATAGCTTGAAGAAAAGATGAGTTTGAGGTTTATGTGTGCAGTGTCGCCAGTTTAGCAGCATAGGAACAAAGTGAGCACATATAGTTTGAGAAGTCTGCTTTCACAAACACAATTAGAGTGGTTCATTTTTTAAAAAAATAAATTTTTTCATCAAATTAACTTTTTTTAGAATAAGAAAATGCCACGGCAAATTGAATTTCAGTGAAAGCAATTTTTTAAATGTTTCTTGCTCCCCTCCTATAAATTCAATTTCTGTGCAGAAACTGAAAAGCTAAAATGAGATAGGGTAGAACAAGAGAAGCTGAGACCCACAATAATTATCAGGCTTTTAAAATTTGTTTGTTAGAAGTTTTAAACTAAAGGTGATTTAACCCTTTCTGCATAAGGGAAAGTTTCTCAGAAAGACATCACCAACAACTGCTAAGTGTGGGAGAGAGGAGTGTTTTTCAGAAGAGGCAGCTTTGCAGCATGGGCTATGTAACCAGTGCATCAGGTCCAGGGTCTAGAGTACATGGTGGAAACATCACTGGGTGTGCAGCTGACAGTGCACAGCACTGAGGAATGTTTTGGGAGAGGAGGTTTCAGAAGACCAACAGCCTGACAAAGAAATAAAAGCTTAAGTTCACAATAGCCAAGAGACCAGTAGCAAGGTCATTCTGAAAATTTGAGGTGATGCATCACGCTATTACCAACGTTTGTCCTGTGTCTCTCTGAATTCCCTGTGGGCTTTCACCACAGGGCAGATGAAGTAACTGCCTCTGCAGGTTAATGCCCAAAATCAACACTTTGTAACTTCGAGTCTAATTTCAGGTCTCATAAAAAATAGGTGGTTGTCATAGTTCGGGCTACAGTTCCTGCAGGTGTCTGAAAGGAAAATTGTTTAAATGATTCTGGAGGACATAGTGAAAGAACTTGCTTCATAGGAGCCCACTGCAAGGAACAGTCACCTGAGATGATGGAAATGCACATCCTTTGCTAAGAGACTTTATCATCCCAAGACAGCTCTGATCACTAAGGTCTTAGATATCCTGAGAAATTCTGGAAACTGAGGTTCTATTTCCATTGAGGCCTTCCTGCCTCAACTTCCATCTTAGGCAAAAAATTCCCATGTTAAAATAATGCCATAAAAATCTTCCCATTGGTGTGAAATTTTCTCTCTTCAGGAAATCAGCATATTTTGTACACATGAAAGTAAACTTCTCTTGAAAATGCTTTGTCAACTTGAAAAATATCTGCTAACATGCAACACATATATGTTTTGATAGCAATACATAGAATTAAGGTTTAATCATTAGGTCGTGACTAGTTCAATAACAAACACTAGGTGTGAAAAGGAAAAATCTAATTATGTTATGAATTTGAGCAGTCTACCATTTGCTTCTTTTCAGCAAAGGAAAGTTTGATTTGATTTTAGAAGAGAGTCATACATAAAATGCATAAGGCTATGTGCTTTTTAATTTTTTTTTAACCTCTTAATTGTCAACCTTGTCCATCTACTTTCTCAACTTTTCGCTCTGAACTGTAAGACTATGTCTGGTTTGAATGGAATTAATTTTCATCAGAGGAACCCTTATGGTGCTGTGTTCTGGATTTGTGACGAAAGCAGTGCTGACAACATGCTCTAAAGGGATACTTTATGCTGTATAATGTCTGTAAAAACTGAGTGGAGGGACATTCTGGGGAGATTGACATTGCATAGTGGCTGGCTCAACAGTCTACTTGTTGGAGGTGGCAACCGATTGCTTTTGTATAACTTCTTTCATGTGATGTTTTTTTTTTTCTTCTTTCCTTTGCTCATTAAACTGTATTGACCTATGAGTTTTCTTGCTTTTGCTCATTTGATTCTCTTCCCTGTCCTTCTGGGAGGGCTGAGGGGCTAAGGCATCACACAGCAAACAGCTATGTGGTTCTCAGCTGAACCACAGCTGCATAGTTGTTCCACCCCTCTCCTTTATAATCTGGTTTTGAGAATTCTCTAAACACTTCAGGTCCATCTGGGGAGACAAAGAATGACCAGCAACCTTGTCTGCTTCTTGGTGATATTTTTAATTTTTATACTACAGTCATGGTACTTTCAAGTGAAAGGACATGAAAACTATTGTAATTTCTGGTGATTTTATTCCTTTTTGCTCTGTTATGACAATGGACTCAAAAACCTGCAGGAGACAGCATGAAACACATGAAAGAGTTCTGAACCATTCGTTCAAGACATGCTGTCAGTTCTTTTTATTTTTCTCTGGTCTGATATCAATAAAAGGATAGAAATTGAATAGGTTCCTAACTCACCACTCCACATGAAAATCTTCTTATACAGGAACTGTAAAAATTAAGGTTAAATACTCCAGGACCATTTTTTTCAGAAAAGTGTTTAGGCAGTAGCTGTTCAGACCACCCTGAATACCTTTGTAAGTGAAGTCCACTGCAGATGGTATCACAGAGAAATAAGAATGTTCCAGCTCCACTGTTTTGTGAGAAGGGAGAAATAAATGCAGAGATTGAGAAGAGGGAGTAAATATTTTGCGGCTTTCATACCTGATGAGTTCTGAAAAAATATTTCAACTCTGGTGCATAATTTTGTGGCTATTATCTGCCTACTTAAAATTGCAACTTCTCTCAAATACTGCCTTTAGCCATTCTAGAACAAGAATTAAGAATGAATATAGACAGGGCATGAAGATGTCCTGATTCTGCAATACTCAACAGCAAAAGAATCTTTTTGGCAAGAACATCATTTCCCTCTTCTTCATTTCCAGAAGATAAAATCCACTTGCACTTTATTTGGTTTTTTTTTGGTCGGTTGGTTGGTTTGTTTGTTTGGGGTTTTTTTCTGTTGTTGTTGTGGGGGTTTGTTTGTGTGTGTGGTTTTTTTCTGTTTGTTTGTTTGGTTTTTTTTTTGTTGTTGGTTTTTTTGTTTTGTTTTGGGTGTTTTTGTGTTTTTTTGTTTGTTTGTTTGTTTGTTTGTTTGTTTTTGGTTTTTTTTTTGGTGGTGTGGGTTTTTTTTTTTTTTGCTACGGTGATTAGTCCTTTATCTCACAAATGCTTCACTATCATTTCCAGTGCAGTGGTAGCTCCTGGAGAGTCCAGTGATTATCAGTCACAAGCTCCCCTACTGCTTGAATAAACACAAATGGTTACATCATGTCCCAGTCTTGTAATACTGAGAATGGTTTAGGCTTGGCTATCTCTTTATCAATAAACTATGTTTATATGAACAGGAATAAAATTAATCTGAGTGGTGAACTCTATATTTAAATTATCACTGAATACTGAGTCAACAATCAAATACTTTTTTGTTTTCCAAAATATGAATAAAACAGAGGGGAAGACAAAGAGAAGATCAAAACCAAAGCAAACCCAAAATAAATAAACAAACAAACCAAAGAAAGAGAAGAGCAAATGAAAAGATGCTACTTTTCCTGCTTTGAGAATAGCTTTCAAAAGAGTGGGCAATGTTTGAGTGACAGATACTTTTGTTAACACAAGGTACCTACATGCACTGACCTTTCAAAGCTAATGCAAAGGTGTTTGTAATCTTTACAGTCTCAGACCTTCCGAAGGATATGATTTGCAAAGTTGATATTTACAGACTTAAAAAACAATAAAAACTGTTAGTGATTTTTAAAATAGAGATTCCACCAAAGAGTCAATACTGTTTCTAAAGCATACAATTTGTGCATATTTATATTTACTGTGATAGAATTAGTTTACTTGACACATGGATAGAATGACCAAAAATCACAGCAGGGTTTCTTTTGAATTTTCTGGTGATATTACCAGTTGTATCTATTAAAAAATTAATTTTCTCCACATAGTGGTAGTACAGTTTTATCTTGTTATTCGTTGTCTGTCAGTGAAAAAAAGAAAAAAAAAAGAAACAATATATGTAGTTTTACTAAGTAAAGTTAACAATGGGTTAGATTCTGCTGTCTTTACTAATAGTATCAGGTAAAACCTCTTTCCCAGATTTTGCAAATATTTGTGGATGTAATTGACTTAAGCATACAATAAGTCACTCCAAAGTCAGTTCTTAATCAGTCTGAGAGACTTACAAAGGAAATTAACATTTATGAAATACATTATAAATAGCCTCATTTGCACATAGGGATCCCTAGTAAAATATTTGGTTTTTACATTTTGTATACCCTAAGAAATGGAGAACTGTTTTAGTTGCCTGTTCTTTCCATTAATCATATTTCTTTTCAGCAAAAAAAATTGCTAAACCGTCAGGTAGCTTAGTGTTTCACATATCATGCATTTTGTTAAACAAGCAAACCAAGTTGAACGTATTTTACAATATATTTATTCAAAAGTTTAACTCCACTATGTTAACTATTAATTAAGTATTAACAGTTCTAAATAAACTATTTTCAGTCCAATTCCATTTTATTAAAATACCATTTAAGCCACACAATTTTTATTGCAAATAATTATCATGATGAGCCAAAGTGTTAGATGTATATTTTCTTTGTAAATCTATATAAGATTAAATGATGGTGTATTAGTCAGCGTGCCATTCAGTTTAAAATTCCAATTATTTATATAATATTTAACTAAATAAAAATCTGAAACATTTAAAAATTGACAGCTTTATAAATTTACTTGTAATTGTGCAAGTTCAACAGTTACTAACAGAAAGTTTCTAGAGATACATCACAGTCTTGAAAGCTTAACTCCACTATATATCCCATATTTTTATTGTCACTATGCAGCAAAATAATTAGTTCGCCAGGAGATCAAACTAGATGAACTAATGGTGCCTTTAACTTCAAATTTACCATTTCTTTTAAAGAATCATGCATATAATATGAAGCAGGTGCTTAAGCACTTTTTAAACATAAGTTGTTGGGGTTTTTTCCCCTGCTGGCTGAGTTGAGGAAGAACATAAGAACTGCAATCATAGTTTCATGCTACTTTAGCTCTATTCTGAACCAGTCCAACTGATGCTGACCCATGGGACACAAAAGAAACATGTTTAAGAAGTGCTAAACATTTTTTCAAAGACCAACTTCTGACTTCATGTTTCACATTACAATTTTATAAGAGATTTCAAAAAAGATAAAATTGATTTTCCCTCCCCTTTCTTTCAAAATATCTTTTTGATGAATCACAAATCAAAAATCACCTACCTTTTCACACATCTACTCTATCTATTCTGAAATAAATATTCCCAATATATTAATCCTAGAAACCACAATATGACCACTTGCACTTTATATATGATTATTTTAGGAGAAGTTGGAGATTGCATTCACTGTAGAACTACCTTGCTCTTTTTATACCTGCATGCCTCAGAGTTTTCATCACTGTTATGGGTTGCTAACACTCTCTCCTAGTGTTACTCTTTTCTGTCTTAGCATGAAGACCAATGTCTATTGATAATGTTTTATCAGACCTAAATATTAATTAAAAGGTAGTTTGGGAATCCAAAGTAAAACAATGGACTACTCAGCAACAAGATAATTTTAAGAGCAAGAGCAGGTAATTACGACACAGTCAACACCAGCGTGGAAGTCTGTTTACATCAGTCTCAATAGAGCAAATTATTGCTTTTGAAATCTGAGGCAGACAGACATTTGAGATATACTGACTTTTTAAGAACAAAAATATTGTCCTAAGCTTTACCTAACTTAATTTTCCATATACCACTTTAACTATTTGGTTATCCTTAAAAATTGAGACAATATTGGGATAGGGACTTGATAAGGAAGAGTTTGAAATACCCCGTGCTCTGATCTTGATCACATTTATAAGCAGATTTAAAAGCTAGTTTATTTCAGAGCATCTTATTAAAGGGCAATTCTCACTCTGCCTATGCAAGTAATTAATTGTGTATATGTTACATGACAGTGTTGGGATGATTCTTTATTAACATACATACTAAACCACAGAGGAATACACATGGGGGGAGGTGTTGAGAAAAAAAGTAACAAATTTTTCTGATGAATAAAACAAAATTACAATTATATTGCAAGTTATTAATGTACATGGAATATTATGATTATTCCAAAAAAACAAGAAGTTTGGGACAATTTCAAGTTTGGTACATTTGACCTGTATTCACTTTATTACAGGAGTAACTTTCCTTTTCAAAGTCTCAAATAACAAACAAGGCTGACTTGCACTACTAAAGTAGTCCACTGCTTGAAAAAAATATTTGCTAAATTTGAAAGGTACAAAACTCATGAAACAAAAGAAGCAGAACTAATATGTCGTTTATCTAGATTCAGTTACGGTCTTCATGTGAGAGGGAGACATAACAGAATTGTCTTGGCTAAAGATATGGGTGCACCTGAGACATCTACATTCAAGAAGTGAGTGCTTTGACAAAGAGGGAAATACATCAATTTTCTTGACAAATTAAGAAAGCAAACTGCATCAAACACCAGACATTCACCTTGCATTTTCTGTATGGATTTTATTTGCAGTATAGATATGGCTAAAATACTGCTACTGAGTGTTGGCCAAGCAATTTGTGAGCCTATAAACTTTGATTGATGAATGTTGGTAAGAACAGACCAAAAGATCTTGTACCTGAAGATGATGTACTGAGTGACTCATGATAGTTTACGATATGTTTAAAACCTTAATAGTACTGCTTGTTTCTGTGTAAGAGCTGATTTTATTACTTGGACCAAAGGCCAGTGACATTTTGGTTCCATAAAACATAAATATATCCATCAGAACAGTTTTACATTCAGAATATGAAAAGCAACAGTTAGGGCTGTGCACAAACACCGTTGAACTGAAGTAAAATAACTCTTTTCTCATGAGAAACACCATTGGATCATGGTAACAAGGAGAAATGGAAATAACGTATCAAAGATTGCTTAGTCTTCAGTAGCAGAACTACATCATGTAGTCGTTTATATATTTTTCTGACACTTGAAAAGCATGGTGTGCTGTCATTTACTGTGGACCATATTTCATTTGAATTCTGATTAAAGACTGAAGTCTTAGTAACCTGATGTTTATAATGAGGAACTCACCAAGAACAGTGGCCTGTACTATGGCTGAGCAGAGTTAAATTATTTTAAACAACAGCTTTTACTTTGATTCTTATTGTTGAAAGGGCCAGTAGCTGGAATCAGGTTTAGACCAGAAAGAGTCTGATAGATCTCCCATGCAGTCTACAAAATTCTCTTTATTGATTATCTTCTGTTTTTAAGTACACAAGTTTATATTGAGAATGTATCTCCTTCTAGGTGAGTATACCACTAAGGCCCATTAAGGTCAGTTCTGATAGCTGAGGGGGTTAGTAGTTTGATTGTTGAAGCCATTTCCATATTTAACAAAGTCTGTAGTCCAAATTGCCAAAATTTCAAGTGGCGAGTGACATCCTTTTTAAAATTTGGTGTTCGTGTCAAAGATTTGTCTCATTTCACCTATAAATTGACACTAATAATTGTCTATTGCAGGGATAAGAACAAACTTAAACATGCCCTTTTTTTGAAAGTTGTGAAAATTATTTAATTATAGTAAACACTAACTGATGCCCCCCACAAACTGAGGGACATTAAAGTATTATTCAAGACAGGAGATTAAAAATGTTTGGATATTTTTCCTGAATAATTTTTTTTAATTTATTTATCTTTTTAAAGCCTTCATGTAAAACAAAGGTAACAAAAATGTAAAAATCAGGTAACAAAAGGTATCTGTCTAAAACAAGCAAACTGGTGACTTGAATATGTTCCTCCAGCGACACATCAAGGTGATGGACACTAGGCTGCATGCTGTACAGTGTTGGTATTTTAAGTAGCTTCATATTGAGGAGAAATTACTAACCAAACCCTAATATCTGCTTCTGGGTGGGAGAAGAGAAATGAATGAAGGAAGCAGGTAGTTCTTCTAACCAGAGAGTAACTGACTTGTCTGTCATTTCTCCAAGCAACTCAAAATGTTTCTGAACAAAACAAATCAAACAGGTTTTTTTTAGAGCCTTTACAGTCACATATTTATAGATTTGCTGTGATTCAGTTGCTTAATATCCATGGCCCTTGTTGGTAGAAAGGCTCACTTGTAAAGTCACCTCACACCTTTTGTGAATACAAAGAACCTCAGCCTCAGGTGCACAAGTTGCCCTCCAAATGAGGGATCCACCAAAGCAGGTAGTGCTTTAAATCTCCTTTGTACTTCTCCAGATTACAGGTGGGAGCTAAGATACTTCAGCTGGAGAGCTGAAGAAATTCTGCAATATTTTTTTTCTTCTTCAGTGAGATTTAAAGCACTACCTGCTTTGGTGGATCCCTCATTTGGAGGGCGTCTAAGGTGCTAATAACACCAAGGTCATGGGCTTGATCCTCATAGAGGCCATTTGAGTTGGACTTGATGATCCTCATGGGTCCCTTCCAACTCAGAGAACTCTGTGACTCCATGAGATTAAGACAACTTTAATGTTTCCTTCACTGGCAGGAGCATCACAGGCAAAACACTGTCTATGTATATATATATATGTATTTACGAAAAGAAAAATATGTATATGTTTCCTGTAGGATTCAGTCAGAAGTTGTATAGAGCTCAATTTAGAGACCTGTAGCAGTCCATGATACTAAAACTGTATGCCACGCTTTGAAAATGTACTCCTTACATTTTAGCAAATTTGTTTACATGCAGATATGATTCTTTCCCAAGGAAAAAAAAAAAATCCATGTTGCTTTCTTTCACTGAAATATCACCAGCATACCAAGGTGCCACAGCAGTTATGAATAGTAATGTTGACAGATATGTGGACAGAGTATATATAAACACGTACATCCGTAACTGTGTGAACAGTGAAGGCTGTGATTTAGTTTTCAATTCCTCTAGCAGTGTCCCAGCATTCCCATGAGAACCACTGATCACTCAGGGCTACCTTTTGGGGTGATTGGTCCATTTTTGTAACATTGCTGTTTTAGAAGTGCCAAAAGCATCCCACTTTGTATAACATGTCTGCAGTTCCTGCTGTATTCTGCTTGTAATGCTGGCCAAAGCTTGCTTGTTTTGATATCACTTGTGCTCAGTGGGCAGTCTAATCAGCCTGGTTGATGGCTCCCCTGATTCTCATAGCTCCCACTGTGCTCAAGGTTGCAGTATATTAGTCTCAACACAAATATGAACTTAAAAGTACACACAAAGTATTTATTTAGATAACACATGCAGAAAAATTCACATATTCTCTACAATAAATTTATGACACTTATATGAAATATTTAAACACAAAAAGGGATATCTAGACTATACAGAGAGACTTGCTGATGAACTTATTGTTTATTGTTACAATACATTAGAAGTATTTGTATAGGACAAGAGTGGAAATATTTTCTAAACTATGTTGACGAGCACATTTATTAAACTGAGTTACTGAAATGAAAGGTGCTCCTTCCTTTTTAAAATACCAGTTTAAGTAGTCACAGTTCTGCCAATTTAGTCCATGAAACATCAATTTTAAAATTGCTTCCAAGTTCCTGATCCTTTGAAACCCATGCTTTCTGGAGTTATTCAATGTCCATTTACTTTCCATAAATAAAAAAGTCAAGTGAGGAGGCTAGGCGGGGCTGGTGATTTCTGAGATACAGTATCATGATGCAAACAGCAGGGCATGTCACTGCAAAACTTTCAATATTGCAACATCAGGCAATACTGATACTTCAAAGTCTATAATATGAACATTTAAAAAATCAGAATTGTCTGCAGTATGAGCCTAGAGATTTTTTTGATGGATTGAAATTTTCTTTTAAACAACCTAGACAATATTAAAATATGTAATGTACTTCACTACATACAGCCACAGTGTTACCATATGTTTTACTGTATTCCTTTTGCAGTATTCCTGTGCTATCTTATTTATGGAGTAAAAAACGTATTCTGACTTCCTCCTAATTAACCTGCTCGACCTCATGGTTGCTGTCAATGAAATTTCACTGTCGTTTTTGTAGACATGTCTCCGCTGAAGTATATGGGGCTCGTTTCCACCACTCACACCTCTGAAGAACTGAACTGTGATTCCTCTGATCAAATGCTGATCAAATTTCTTTTTCAAAATATCATCAGGACATTTCGTAGGGTCTAAACGAATTCAGTTCTTCCTGGACACAAAGCACTGAACAAAGCCTTAGCAATGTATCTGGAAACACGACCAATGTTTTTGGTGAAAATGCCTTTGTTACTGAAAATGAAAAAGGAAATAGAGAAGGAAGTACAGATAGGTTACAAAAAAGAATCAATGAAATATGACTCTGAAGGAAAGTTTGCTGATATTTTTCAGATGCAATATCTGGAAAAGCTGTTCTGCTGCAGTTATATCTACTATAGATATTAACTGTGTGCATAAAAGCTGTATTAAAATGGTGTTAAATTAGCAGGAGTTGGGAACGGTGCAATTTAAAATGACATGCTGCATTTTCTGTGCACAACAACAAATGCCTTAGTTGTACACCAACTGATTTTCTGTTACATAAATTCTTATCTGTTTTCTCCCCATTCATTCTTTTGTTTCTGTTTCTTTTCCCCCTTAAATAAATAATTCCTCCCCAGTGGAGTTCAGTAGGAATTGAGAGCTCCAACTTACACTGAACTATGAGTCTGTTTTATACACTAAACAGTATATAAAAAATGAAACTACACTCAAAACATAGACGTTATCTGCATGCAATAAGGATTCCCTCATTATTGTGATGAAATCATCTGTATCTGATCAAGATAAATTCCAATATCGCTGTGATAAATTCCTTCTCTCCTAGAAAAGAATACAAAAGACTTGATCTTTCTATTGGCATTTATC
Source organism: Empidonax traillii (assembly GCF_003031625.1). NCBI lineage: Eukaryota > Metazoa > Chordata > Aves > Passeriformes > Tyrannidae > Empidonax > Empidonax traillii. The sequence goes on from NW_020955683.1 coordinate 486,816, forward strand.
TTCTCTGATCTGGAGGGATAAGTCAAGTGCAATAGTCACCGGTGACTTATTATTTCTCTCCTCACAGGTGAAGATGAATGTCATAAGGGAGATAAGCCATCATGTGCATCTACTATATATATAACACCGTGTATGAATAAGGAGATATTAAATACACTATGCGTGGTTTATTTTTGCTTTCTATATATTTTTTCTCAACATAGACTGTGGTTAAATAAAATTAGAAGATCCTGTAAGTCTGTCTTGAAATGAAATGCTTTAAAGGCTTCAATATTTTTTTCAGTGCTACAACCTGTCATCAGTGAAAAAGACATAACCTGTTTCTGTTTAACTGAGAATTCTTTGACAGAGGTACTAGGCTGGGGGTACAGGCAATGGCAGAACATGATGCACAGGAAGGTCCACCTGAATATGAGAAAGAACTTCTTCGTTGTGCAGGTGACTGAGCACTGGAACAGGTTGCCCAGAGAGGTTGTGGAGTCTCCCGTACTGGAGATATTGAAGAACCATTTGAATGCAATCCTGTGCAATGTACTATAAGATGACCTTGCTTGAGCATGGAGGGTGGACCTCCCTCCACTCACTGTGGTCTCTTCCAGCCTGACCCATTCTGTGATTCAGTGATTCTGTAACTCTGTGAAATTTATCTACTTGGTCTGTCAATGATTTCACTTCTATTCTTCAATACTTAACTTTCCGTGACTTATTGCCCCATCTAGTAAACACAATATTCATAGCCCTTGCCTCTTTAGGTGCTATACAAGCACATGGAAGTAAATGAGGTCAAACGGCATTCTGTTAGAAGATATGTACCTGTTTTGGAAACTTATCTGTTATTTGACTGACATTTGAAAATGTATCTAGAGCTAAAAATTACCTACATCTAAAAAAATCTGTAATGGTTCAGAAGAAAGTCCAATTTATCCTATTATTTGTCTCTAAAAGTTGCAGAAGCCTACAAAACAGCAGGAGAACTAAGGAGTCTCAGTATTTTTTAATGAGGAAGGAATTCTGCCCATAAAGAACAGTGATGGATAATTCTGAGGATGCCAAACTCATAGTCATCCTTCAACCCCCACAGCTCCTGCTGCAAGCTCCTTCCCCCAACAGTCAGGGAGGGCAGATGGCAGGGTTTGGCTGCCGAGACTGGTCATCCAGCTCTGATGTGGCCCGGCTGTGCCACTTCCCTCAGGCTGCTGAGAAAGGGCTCTAAGGAAGCCTCTAGACAGGTGAGAAAGGCAACATTGCAAACAAAGGTAGCTTGTTGAGACAAAATCCTGCAGGTAAAAAAAATTATAAAAAGACACGAGAAGGCTGTTTAGGTCTATAAAGGGGCACCTGCTGCCTAGGTCTAAAGGCAGCGGTCTGTAACTATTGCTCTCTGGTGTTATATTGCAGTTCGTCATTTGCCCAGGTTAACCACTGATGACAACTCCTTTCTAGTAGCTGAAACAAAATAAATTTCAGAAGCAAAACTAAACATCCTGTCTCTTTAGATGAGCTACACATGTCCTGAACAAAAAAGTGACATATTCAATCTCCTCACCAGCTTGAAGCCTGACACTTGTAATACAGACTAGTAAAAAGTATTGTGTTGCACGTGAACTGTGTATTTGTCTTGTAACGTATAAAACCGTTTGCTTTCATGATTTTAAAGCAACAAAATATTTGATCTCTGAGACATATTAGATCAGTGAAAGCCACATAATATTTCATATAATCAACAGATAATCCCTTCAGCCTGCAAAATTTTTTTAAAAATAATCAATCTACAGATATATTCCAAGATATGTATGTAGACTGTCAAAGAAGGTTGGATGAGGATATTTATTTAAACTACTCACCTGAACTTTGGTTCATTATTTTGTTTTTGAAACTCCTCTGGATTAATAATAACGTTTACAGAGAAGGAAAATGTGGCATGTCCCGTGCTTTGTGTAGTTGCAGGGAGGGCTTAGAAAGAGTACAGTGGAGTAAGATTGCATAATGTGAGGTCCCCTGGAGACTGCCAGTAAATCAAAGCTGTACACTGAAGACAACGTTCTTCTTTTCTGCATTCATATTTTTCATAATGTAGCTTTATTATTTATTATTTATTAATTTATTTGGAGTCAAAGAATTGTCCTATGATAGAAAATTAGAAATTTACAGTTTGCTAAAACAAGGCACTAAATGACATTCATATCTTTGTACAAATAAATAATTTTAAGACACTCCATGTACCTAGTTAGAATCAATGTTGAGACTGATGGCCAACATTTTCCTATACCACACTGATAATTTTCAGATTGCATACCTAATATGCACAATACTGAGTTAGGTACCCATGAGGCTACCTACTTTGATCTAAGTCTTTCAAAACAAGCAAGTCACCTGACTGTCAACAGTTCATAGACTTTTATGTTTCAAATCCACTGTTATCATCATCTCATGACACAAAATACAAATTTGCACCCAAAAGTTTTTGCATCAGAACTGACACCTTGTTGATGAACTATAACCTCTCTTTCCAAAGGCCACAAAAACTTGACTTAAAACAATAAGACACTGTCAACCACATCCTTCGGCAATATATGTGACTTGCTAATACCTTTAGTGCTAAACAATCTAGTGTTTATTTCTAATCGGGGCATAACTGGCCTAAACTTCCAGCCACTGAAGTCTGATTATCTCTCTGCTAGAATAAAGAGACCTCTCTGATTAGAAATCTCCTCTAACTCTACATTCTTACAGAACAAAATCATGTCACCATTTAGTCTTCTCCCAATAAAGCAAATACATTGTGTTTATCACAATTATGGTAAAACATGTTTTTCTCCGTTGGGAATATTGTTAGTGGGCAAATGTAAAGACTGGACCAGTTCCCTGGTGTCATGTGTGGAGCTTTTGTTTCCCCTCCTTTATTCTAATGTTACTTTTAGACTAAAGACAACTCCCATCATAGATATTTAGGTTTTTGCATAGAAATTGTATCCAGTAAATGTATTCTTATTCATAGCATGTTGCTACAAAATAGTTGACTGTTCAACTAAGTATAAATATGTGGTTCCTACGGTCTAGTCGCATAATCCCAAATAAACAACAAAATCTTATTTTTAAATATTTCGAAACTATTATGTTATTAGTTATTTGAGCTTAAAAATGCACAGCAATATAAATAAAATTAATCCATTTGTTGAAAAGAAAACATTTTTCCAGTTTGAATATTATAATATTTTGAGCCTTGTATTTCTAGGAATTAGTCTCCTTCTACATAGGTGTTACTTTATATTCTAAAATGTCAGCCATTTGTAGCTGGAAGCTTTGCCTTTTTTTTTTTTTTCCCCTAACCAGTTGCAATGAGGTCGTTTTGTGAAATCAGCCTTTTTTACTTTGCTGGAGATTGGAGTTTTTGCACATTTATTCAGTTGCTGTTTTTACTTTGTAATGAAGAAGGCTGCTATAGGTGACAAGTTTTAGTATTTGAGACACAGGAAAGGAACAGGATAACACTGACAGATCACGTTAGAAAAAGTTTTGCCCACAATGTACTCTTTCTGTTGGAGCAGTTGTTGGATGGTAGTGAACTGCCTCAGAAGCCAAGTCGCGTAACCTATAGCTGTTCCAAATGGATATGGAGTCCAAGGCTGTGGCTTGAGGCATGTCAAAATGCAATAGTAAGTAACACTAACCTACACCTAGGAAAGTAAACTACCAGATTAAACTTTAGTATGTTATAATATCTTTTGGAAGGAAAAAGAATTCTGAATTTTGTTCAATCTGACAGCTTCCCCTTAAGAAAAGACTTATGTCTCCAGATTTTCTTCTCCTCTTTCTTTCTTTGAGTACTGACATGAATGGCAGCTTCCTCTCTTCCATGACTCCTGTATCAAGGTTATCCAAACGCAAAATAAACTCAGGAAAAAACACTTTACCTGTCTCTTGCACCCACAAAATTTTCACATTTTTTCACATGAGACAGGAAGATGTATGGTCTTACGATACAGGGGTGAGCTGGGTAGAATAAAAACTGGTAAAACTCTGTATAACAAAGATCCAAAACATTTTGCAGGCTTTCTATTTGCAGCTGATTATCTCAGTTATTAGGATACAAGAGAACTGTTAGAATGAGCCATGAGACTCCAGTGACTACTGAAGTCTGAGGAAATAGTCCTTTTACCTCATTAGGTTTTAGATTAGGCATTAAGTCAATAAGATGTCATTGCCCAGATTTCTGCATAAGAGTAATATTGTAACTCCTTCTACTGCAGCAATAGGGGAAGCCAATGGGAAAGATTTTTTGTGTTATGACAACAGTGCAGCTCATCATTTGTCACAGAACTATGTAATTGCCTGCAACTGAAAGCACTTCACCATATGTTTTAAAGACATGTTCATTAAAATCACTGTTTCTGTGCATTCTTAAGCGTTAGGAATAAATAGGAACTATAAGACTCACAGGAGTTGGTATTGAAAGTATAGGTATGCATGAAATATGGTATTTATGCATAGAGGTTTATTTTTTGTGAGAAAAACGTACTTTCCTTAACAACGCAGCGTGCAGTCATGAATCCATTGCTAAATTTCATTTTCAAAATAAAAACTTCTGCAAATTTCTTTTCCAAATTTGATAATTCATGCTTTGCCTTATGTCCTGCTCAAATATTATTCTGCAGGAAAATGGTACTACTGAGATCCCCCTTTAACTTTTGCAATAGTCAGTCCTGAATAGCTGTAGATGTTCAAATCAAAGTTGCAAGGAAAGACAATGCTATCTACTCCATGTTGAAAATCTACTACAGCAAATTACAGAGAAATATGAAGCAAAACAGGTAGGTTATAAATGCCTTGAAAACAAGGTTTATAATGAAAATGCTGAAAGACAGTGGACGATATCAGCAATAGCTGGCACCAAAGTAATAAAATACTTAAATGAAAAACAAAAATCTGTAAGCTTCACAAATTTGACTCGTTATGATGCTTGATGTCATTTACAAGAAATCTCAGAAACTCACCTTGCAGTCATACTGCGAAAGAGTCTGAAAGAAGAAACACAGTGCTGCACCTAGCATTGGTGTTTCTTTTTCCTTTCCTTATAACAGTCATGCATCTGAGTCTTCCTCGTGCCTAAGATTCAGTAGCCATAGCAGTCTGCACAATTATTGTGCAAACTGCAGCCTTCAGTTTGCATCAAAACAAACACAAAGCCCAACTACAAATAAATAATTAATGGACCCTTGCCTCCCACTGTCTGACACTCAGGTATGATTCCCATTCATATGTAACAAAATATCTTTTCCCCAGTGGACAAAAAGGTATTGATGGGCACTTCTAAAACAGTGTGGCCAAATGCAGCCTTTGCTCTAGAGGGGATCTGAAAGCTAAGAGCCAAAAGGTACTCAAAACAAGAGATAGTTTTCATATTTAAAGGATATTCACATGCATAGGCATGTTAGTACTCTTCTTGCATCCTCCAGCCTAGATTAAAAATTAAAGCAATGCCCTTAGACTTCTCCTGTTGTTAAACAATTATTCAGTAGTTATTCAATGGGCAACAAAAGCTAAAGGTACTTCCTTTTTTGTCTCTTGCTTTTTAAATTTCTCTTCCCTCTCCTCTTTCCTTCCACCTCTTTTCCCCCCGCTCTGTTTTTTTTGGCAGTGGTGTATTTGAGCTGACCACTCATGCAATCCCCAAGAAACAGCAATTTACAGATTAAACTGGCCACTTACATATTCCTGTCTCCAAATAACAAACCACCAGGTTTCCCTCAAATAGCTCCACTTGGTAATCCTTTCATGTTTGTTCTGCTCCTGAGCCATTTCTGTAGAGCATTGTCTACTGGGAAAGGGATGCAAAGTGAAAAGGAGCAATTGTGTGTGTCTGTGTGTGTTCTTTCTCCATGCCTATAAAACCCAACCCAAACTGTCAAGGTGACAATCCAAAACGATAATCAAAACCACTTTTCACATTCCATCTTGTAATTGCCGCAGGCAAGTTTTAAAGGAGATGCTAACAAATCCCAAAGAATACCAGGTATTAAATATTTGATACAGCCAGAAATGTATACAATAGACATCAAACTTATGTTGTATATCTCTGTAAATTCTATAACGTAGGTAAACAACCATATTTCAATAACAAATTCTTAGGTGGGTATTTGGAAATCTGCATTAAAATCTGTTTACATTTTAGAAACAGCTCTGTTATTTCCACATACAGCTACAACAACAACAACAAAAAGAGATTTTGCTTGGGAATATTATCTCCCACAGACATATTACGAAAAAATGTTTTCAAGAGTGTCTTTCTAGCTGTTTGCATCTTTACAAGTATTTGCTCTAAAGCAATCTTACATTCATACTAGAGCCTGATTTTAAAATTGTAAGACTGCTGATTTACAAAATAGTTTACACTCATGCCTACAGTCTGCATTTTAAATTTTTCCAGGACTTAAGTGTTAAAATTCAGTTCATTTTTACAGTGTCCTTCATAGGGAGCATTGAGAGGGCTGCATAGAAAGAATAGATCTTATGAGTAAAAGAGCCAGTAGAAAGAGTGACCTTGCCCTCAGTATTTACGGTCAAAGAGAGAAGAAAAATAAGAGGTTTGGTCACAAAGTAGGCTGATGGCAAACAAATGTAGTAGAATGGTACCTTTAGAAAAAATAGGTGAGTGAATGTTTAATCCACTTAACACATGTCAGCTGAGCCATGTTAATGGCATGTATGTGTTCAGCTCAGAATAAACACAAGACAATTTGATCTAGTTCATATAGTTAGTTAGATGTTGCACCAAAGTAGTTCACTTTTGTTTGGGGCAAACAGCAGATGTATGAGCAGTTACCAGGAAAGTGATTTCCACATAACTTTAGACTACCGCAGTGTGGAAATCTTCGTCTCAGCTATTTCTTCTAGACACTGTTCATAATCAATGGAGAGAAATAGGCATTTGGGGAACATGATTCATCTGATATATGTTAGATGTCTACTGCAGAACGCAACCTAAGAGTGACAAATTTTTTTCAGTGACTAGAGAGAAAGTCAAGATTACTAGTTCAGACACAGTCATTTACCCAGGCTCAGACAAGTTCCCCTAATGAGCAACAGATGTAAGGTACCTTGTTACACCACAGTAACTTAATCATGAGCCTAAAATCCTGGAATTAACAGCCAGGGGTGGGGTCCTGCTAGAACAGAAAATGCTCTCCAAAGACAGAATCAGCTCTGCATAATTTTATGCCATGCTTTTAAAAGAAACAACAAAAAGGGGAAGCAAAAGAGAGGCACGGAGAGGTGAGTGGCCCAAGGTCACCCAAAAGGTCATAGCCTGTATCTGATTCAGTGACTTCCCATTGAACTGCAGTGCCGCTAAATGAAAGTAGTGAAACAGCACGAGGCAGGAGGAATTTTTCCTACTCTTTCCCTCCCCTCTCTAAGGATGGATTAGTGCAGGCTTTATTGAGTGGTAGGTAGGAGTAAAAAATAGCTGTAAACAGTGTCTGAGCAGTTTCTCCCCTGTTGTGCTGTGCAAGGCTCACAAAGATGAACCTTGGATGCCCCATTCACGGCACTGAAGAATATCTGTATTAGAGAGTTTAGAGCTACAAAGCCTCAAAGCAGAGACCCTTCGAGATAGCCACTTTATTCACTTACAGCACACCTGGCCACAAATGCATAACTATTAGACTTAAGTGCCAAATGTAATGAACTGGTATCAACTGAAAAGTCTAGGCAATGAATAGCTATTTTAAATTATCCAAAGTTGGGACCCATGTGCAATTAAGAAGGGGTAACTTCAAGAACTGTAAGATGCATGTCCTTGTTCTGACTTTCTTGAATGTCTCTGGGATTTGAATTAAGATTTCCATGTTTGCAGATACCCTCTTTCTTATAGCTGACTACAGGCCTTTGAAGATCTTTTTCTGGCACCCTGATTTTCCAGTGTTGAACATAGCCTGTGGAGCAGAGCTGTGATATGTTCTTGCTAGTACAGCACTTGTGAGGAAAAGCAACTGTATTCTGCAGTAACTGGAGGTTTCAAGGATTCTTCACACTATGAATCTGATAGAGTGCAATGTAGTAGACAAGCCTGAAGGGATTCTCAGTTATGGATCACTGTAACAAAGTCTGCATTTAAGAAGAAAATGCACCAGCTGAGATGATAAAACAAAATGTTTCCAGTCAGTGCTGTCTGAAGGACAGAAGAATCTGATATGAACTGAGATTCTGAATAGGCATGTCATCCTTAGCTCAGGGAAAGAATAGACTTCATTAGTTCCTAAAAATATTGCCTTCCACATTTTCGGATCACAGCTGTCTTCCACTTAAGAAGCCTATCCCAAGACTGAACAAACAAAGCAATAATTCTATTTGCATCCACTAGAAAACATCACCACTGCATGAGCAGACTTCATGGGATTGCTGATAACCTTAAGAGAAGCATGGAAGAGAGGGCAACAGAAGCACAAGGCACAATGAGGCCAAGATTTGAGAGAGGCCCCAGCAGGTCAGTGAACAAAATAGACCAGGTAGAGGATATTCTCTGGGTTGCCTCATCACAAACTGAACTGCCACTTAAAATAACAGGTACAGTTTTTCTTTTGGCCCACCAGATACAGGGATGCTCAGAGAACTGAGCAGATTTGGCCACATAACAAGTCATCACAAAGACAGTTGAATGGAGGGGTATTTGGTCAAACTTAACACTGGAAACTAGGCTTTTGTTTTAAAGAGACTTTACAGGAAAGGATTCCTATGAAAGTCAAACACTCTTAGTAAATATAAATACTATGAACATATATATATTTCCCAGCACTTCCATGACATTAGAAGTCACTTTATTATTCTATAAGTGATATTGAATAATTAATATCTTCTTGGTTTGGTTTTGATAAGGTTGAGATGACCAGGAGCTGTAGAGTGGAAGGACTCATAGCAACAGTAGGAGGAAGAGGTCTCCTTCAAAAAGCTGTCTGAGAGAAGTCCCCAAATCCCAATTTCCTACCACCTGAAGAAAAAAATCTAGAACTAAATGTTTTATTTTATTTTCCTGCACTGCCATCCTGCTCATTTAGAACCCAATGAAAAAGGAAATTATATACAAGGCTTCCTAGAGAGTCTTAAAATGTATTTTTAAAATTTATATCAGTGCTGTACATTATGCTTTATTGTCAGCCACTGATATGAATTGTATCAGTGCTCCAAGAGGGTCGAGCATGCTAGGTAGTGAACTAGCATTTTAATTTAAAAAAAAAAAAAGAAAGTATTCTGAAAAATGTTATAATATGTCCTGCTCAATAAGAAGCCACAGAAGGAAATTATCTCTGGTTACACATATCTTTTCTCTACAGTTCCCTGTGCTCAAGAAATAAATCAAGCTGCGTAAGGCTGAACTGGTTACTAGAATAAAGGAACACAGAAAAACACTCCCATTATATTATATCATTTCAAAATTTTAGGCTACAGTATGACCAAGACATCTCAGCAGTTATCCAAGAGTGTCATGTGAAAGCTGTCAGACAGGTAGGTACACATGTAGACATACAGGAATTTTTTGCTTTGATTGGTCTTCTGATATTCTCTCCTGTAACAAAAACAAGCATATGGACAGATACAAACAGAACTTAGGAGTCAAACTAACATGAAATATTTGCCTGCAGTTATAAAAGCTTGACTAAGAACTTCATTCTTTCAAGTGTGTTAGATTTCAGGAACAGAAAAACTGTTAGTTTGTGTTGTCTCTCTCTTACATAGCACAAACCATAGGCTTTCACATAGTTGCTTCTGTGTTGACCCTTGATTTTGCCTTTCAGAGTAAACAATAATATTGCCTTCTCTGGAAAAAAAAAAAAAAAGAATGGAACATAGATGCTAGAAATAATTATGTTTGAAGTGCCACATCTTTCTCCATGCTCAAGATTAACTCTTTTATACATTCTGATGCATCAACAGACAAGGGACAGGGAAAACTTGATGTATCTAGTTTACTGTGCACCTTAAAAAGTGTTTAAGAAAGAACTATTCTGTTTCTTTCTGTTATACCTAGTTTTGTATTTGTTTCCATCATTCTCTCCTATTTCTTTGATGACGTTCTTTGCAATCCAGCCGTTTCCAAGTTTCTCAGATCATTGCATTTTGACTTGTTTGATTTAGAGAAGCTCTATCTTCTTTTTAAAGGTGCTCATGTCACCCAGGAACAAGTGTGACATGATGAACATGAATCCAGCCCTCTCCCAAACTTCTGACAATTCTTTGTTACTGAACCAACTCAATGGTTTCAGTTTCCACCAAGAGAAAGATACCACATCTGGGCAACTGGTGATCCGAGGTGCTGATGTGCCTGTTACTGATAATATAGTTATTTTGAGCAGTCTGTATTCTTATGTATTCTGAAAATACATATCTGAATTTGCTAATAAAAGGTTGTTTGGCGAGTTTCACTGGTGCCGGAACCTCTTCCTGGCACCTTGTCTGTCTGGCCTTGTTTGCTCTTGGCCTGGTAATTGCCAAGGGGCTGTCAATTCAGGACATTGCCATGTTTTCCCATTGGCTACAAGTGTGGCTGATTTCTACATTTCTGTTGAATTTGCTTGCTGAGTTTGCATCATCTCCCTTATCACTGGAACATTAGAAAGAAGCATCAGAAATAAGCACGCTCTTAGGAGAAGTATTCATTTATTTGAAAGTCTATTTTGGAGTTCCATGTTTGTGAGCCACTCTCAAATTTGATGCTAACTTCAAAGAAAGGGAACTCGATGCTTTCACATCAGTTACATTATATTTCAAAATTATATATATACTGTTCAATTAGAGGAAATGTGCCTTTTTTTTTTTTTTTTTAAATAATATGACCTCTAGAGGGGATGACTATTTCAGAAAACAGACATAACTCAAAATCTGACTTTGTCATGCATCTGATTTCTGTCCATAACCCAGTTTATTAATTTTTTTTTTTTATTCAGGAAGGCTAAGGGAACCTTTACAGTGAAGGCAGTTACAGTAACTGCACAAGTCCACAAACAAAAATTACTTTTCACTTATCTGATATTTTGACTTTTTCATATCACTCACACTGAGGCTGTTGTAAGTTTTAAAGCCATTAGAAGTACATTCCAGCTTCTTGAAGGAAGAAGAGATAAATAACCATTAGAGGTGAGAGCTTTGTGCAGAAAGTCATGTAGTTGTAATGCTGGTTTACTCTAGCTTTTACTGTAGCAAATCCTCAGTCTACCAGCAGAACACAGCCATATAATCCCATGAAGCAGGAGCAAGACAGTATCATGTAAACTCAATCAGCCAATAATTTTGTCCAGGATATAAAACACACAGTGACCTATGTTGGAGTTACAGGGTGCTGACAAGAGGTGATAGCGATGCTTAGCAATAATAATATTGCTAATTACATTGCTATAATAAATATATAATAAATAAAGCTATTAGTTCCTCTCTAGCATAGCGCATCCTTATATCATTGTAAACACAGACATTTTAGCTGGCAAGCATCACTTCTAAAGCATGACAGCATGGTAGGAAGCCAGTCTGCAGCCAAAATAACTAAAAAAAGGTCTAAAAAGTCCTTTTGATCCATTACCATATGGCTTCTCTAGCTTTGCATAGCATTTTCTATGGAAGTCTCACTGGGTGTACCTATATGGTGCAAGCAAATAAGATTTTGCTAGTCCTTGTTATTGTTGGAAACTTCCGTTTATCAGATATCTGTAGGAAATACAATACAGCAGAGAGGAAAAATGGTGACCTGCTTAGTGGATGAGGGAAAGGCTGAAGATGTAGTTTATTTGGACTTCAATAAAGTATTTTCCTGGAGAAACTGGATGCTCATGGCTTGGACTGTTCACTGGGCAAAAAATTGATTGGATGGCTGGGCCAAAAAAGTGGTGATGAATGGAGTTAAATCCAGCTGGTGACTGGTCTCAAATGGTGTTCCCCAGGCCTCAGTGTTGGGGCCAGTTCTGTTTAATGTTTTTAACAATGACCTGGATGAGGAGGTTGAGTGGTCCCTCAGCCAGGTTTCAGGTGACACCAAGTTGTGTGGGAGTGTTGATTGCTGGAGGGCAGGAAGGCTCTGCAGAGGGGGCAGATCAGGCTGCACCCATGGGCTGAAGCCAGTCGTATGAGACTCAACTAGTCAAAGTGCTCGATCCTGCACTTGGGTCACAACAACCCCATGCAGTGCTACATGCTGGGAGAAGAGGGGTTGGAAAGCTGCTTTTCAGAAAATGATCTGAGGATGTTGGTTAACAGCAGCTGAACACGAGCCAGCAGTGTATCCAGGCAGCCTAGAAGCCAAGTGGCATTCTGGCCTATGATGGTTTTGGTCTAGGCCTTCCTTGTTACCAGCTCGTAACCAAGAAAGTGGCCATGTTCCCCGTATTCCATATGATTTTTACCTAAACCAGGGTATAAATAAGATGGAGATTAGAGACCTCGCTCTCTTCTCTTCCGGCGAGGTTCGGGAGCAGTGGGTCCTTGCATTGGTCTCGCTTATCTGGAGCCTGAGACCTGCAGCAACCACTGATCTGCCACGCGGGAGGTTGGAGAGTGCTGGCCGTGTCTGGTGATCTTTCTTTTCTGAGGGACGTGGTGAGATTTGTTTTGCTAGTTCTTTATTTTGCTACTTGTCGGGTTTGATTGTGCACATCTATACCGCTTTTCTCCTTTTTTATCCCTTTTCCTTTGGGGGCGTTTGCATCCCCTTCGCTGTGTGCGCAGTATTTTAATTGCATATAACTGTAATATATGTAAATACATATATTTTTATATAATTAAATTGATTTCGGGTTCTTCAACTTCTATAGTTTCTTTTCCTTTGCCCTAAGAGAAGCAGGGAGGGGGAAGGAGTCGTTACTGTGAGTTCAGGCATTTGGCAGGGAGCCAGGTCCGAAACACCACGTGGCTGCAACAGAAATAGTGTGACCCACAGGACTAGTGCAGTGATCGACCCCCTGTATGATCCCCTGTACTGGGCACTGGTGAAGCCACACCTCAAATCCTACGTTCAGTTTTGGACCCCTCAGTACAAGAAAGACACTGAGTTGCTGAAGCATGTCCAGAAAAGGCCAAATGAAAGTAGCGAAGGTTCTGGAGCACAAATCCTATAAGAAGTGGCTGAGGGAGCTGGGGTTGTTTAGCCTGGAGAAAAGGAGTGATAAGGGAGACCTTATCACTCTCTTCAATTGCCTAAAAAGAGGTTGCAGCAAGGTGGGGGGTGGTGGTTTCTTTCCCCAAGTAAAAAGATAAGGAGAAATGGTGCCAAGTTGCTCCAGGGGATATTTAGATTTGACTTAAGAAAAACTTCTTCACAGAAAAGGTTGCCAAGCATTGGAATGGGCTGCCCAGGGAAGTGGTAGAGTCACCATTCCTACAGGTATTTAAAAGATGAGTAGAGGTGGCACTTGGGGACGTGGTTTAGTGGTGAACTTGGCAGTGCTGGGTTAATGATTAGACCTGGTGGTATTAAGGCTCTTTTTTGACTTAGACAATTTTATGATTCTATTATATGGTTCTCTGATTTTATGATTTACAAAGATACTAATCTGTCGACTCTGGCAATACTTCTGGTGATATTTTAGCAGGGAAAAAACAAAAAGCCCCAAAGCAGTCCAGAAGTAAGGCAAATCAGTCCTTCAAACATGTCAGATGTATTTTAATACTATTGGTTTGATTGGTTTGATTTTGGGATTCCTCATAATTTTTTTAACATATCGAAGACAGTTCACAAGAGCTCCTTGCATGTATATTTAATGACCCATACTGTAATCAAACATCCAATCATTTATAGTGAGGATGCCGCAATTGCCAACTGTTACTGGCTAGCTTTCTGCAGGTAGAAAATAGAACCATTTTTCTCTCTACTCTTTATCAGAAGAGCTATACCCCTCTGCTGTTTGTGCATATAACCTAAACTTTAACCATAGCATGCTCTGACCTAGGTAACCAGTTAGCAAACAGTCTTGTTTAACCCTATGGCTGTGCTCCTCAGTGTATCTATGCACGCTCAGTGAAATTGCTTCAGGCCACATTTCAGAGTTTCACTCCTCATAGGCTCCATCCACAGTGCTGTTTGAAAATAAGCAACACTTATGTAGGGATAGCCCAGTTTCTATTTTGCAATCCAAAACACGCTGATCACCTTACTGAGGAAGAACTGCCGACCGGTTTCCTTGCCATTGCTAACACCATCTTCTCTGGTGTTTGCTTGGTCAAATATTCCACACCTTTTAAGCACGTGTAAAGGATTACAGAAACCCCTATATGCATCTCCAGAGAGCAGCTAGAAAGGGTTAAATAAAATCAACCCTGACAATACTAGAAACAGTTCTCTCAGTGTGTGTTGGTTCACTGCTCCACAGGGCATAGCAGATGTTGTGTCTGGTAGTAAGAAGGGCCCAGGAGGTGTGAGCTGTCAATCACTTTTTTTCCTAACTACAGGCTGTGCTATGGATATGAAGCACGACTAAAACAATCTGTCTCAGCTGGGGTGTGTGAGGTATCAATAACCCTTGGCAGAGGTGTCAAGAGCCTTGCTGGAATCAAACTACCCTGCTGACCAGCTGCTTAGCAAGTTAACAAGGCAGCATTCAGCACTCGCTGCCCTCCCAGCCCAACAATTAACACAACTGGAGTGGGGCTCTGCTGAAATGCAGGAGGAACCTCACTGCATCGCCCTCGCACTGGTGACAAAGAGATGCACAATTCTTTATTCAGGAGCATCCGTAACAACATGCAAGGAGTGAGAGAAACTAGGGCAGAGAAAATGTTTTATTCTCAAATCAAATATGTGGATAAATATTAGCAATAAGAGGCAAATCTGAACGGACTGAGGAAAAATAGATTTTTAAAGTATTTTCACTCATGAGGCCAGCAGCTGTAAAGCAGTTGGGGGAAAAAAGCTCCAGTAAGGAATAAATTGTGCTGAGAAGCTAGAGTAAGGTAAATTTAAACAACAGCAGGAACAAACAATGTAATGAAAGAGTTCTGAGGTGTTGGTAATCCAAACAAAAGCTGCATAGCTGCTTGTTACAATCATCCACATGGCTGGTTAGAGTATTATAGAATAACCAGGTTGTAAAATGGACTGGCAACAGTCAGAAAGTCTTAAACATTTTGCACTCATGGGTCTTGTACTGCTCAGCCTCATACCAGTATAAATTCGGAAGTAATGCCATTAAAATCAATGGCTTCACAGTAGTTTAACAGGGAAGAATTGGGCCCATTTGTGAAGCATTATCCAATTTTTCATTTTACAAACTGCTAGCTCCAGCTTCTGGAGTTAATGTTTTTCCTGAGCCCCCAACACATTTTTTTTGTTTTGTTTTGTTTGGAAAACTGAATTACTTTCAAGTCTTTTTGTATTCTACATTGCTTTATTTTGTGTAGTTTTGTTCTCAAGGGCATCAACCAGTGATTATATACTGTTCCATTTGGAAAAAAAACCCCAATCATGGTACACAGCAAAACATGAACATTAGCTTTACACAATTTAATGTTGTTTGTATTTGCTTTGAAATTCAATAATGCCATCAGGCCGTAAGACCTTTTAGAGCGGAGTATTTCACACAGTGAAAGCTGCTTTCTACTACAAAAGCAGAGCAGCTGTGGCTCCTGCAGATACTCTTAAAGACAGATATAATAAAACACTGGGAGGGAGTAGGTCGACACAGGAGCATGAAATGGACGAGATGAAGCCCTTTGTCACAATCAAATAGGCTGTAAAGTTACTATAGTAACATACAGTATTAAGCTCCAGGTGGATTGACTTAATGTTGACTAAACAAAAAGAGGTTAACGAAAACCAAACCAATAATTATTACACTCTCTCTACCAAATGTTTGCCAGGGTGCTGTTAGTTTGATTTAGCCAAGCTGCACAAAATATGATGTGGGTAGCTTTCTCTTCTGATGAGCAATTCCTCTATGAGAAAACCCGTAAAACAAAAACAAATTCAAAATTGTGAGAATGGAGGGAATGGGTTTGCTGTGCCAGAGTAAAATCCAGGCAAAAGACCGTGACAAAATTAAACTAGTCTTTGCACCTAAAAATCTACCAGCAGGTATTCCCCTAATTACAAATCAAGAGAAAACAGGAATTCATCTGGCTGCCATTGTTTATTTCTAGTTATATTCTTTACTGTAGAAAAAGATGCCTGACAACTTATGAATGGGGTGCCTCCGGCTGCTTGTCCACCCTTCTCTTTTAGCTATGTGTCAAGGAAAGCACTTTGACCTCTAGATAAATCCCACAGTGTTAGAAAACTTGTCTTAGCTCGAACGGTCGTTTCTTTCATTCCATTTCAGTCTGAGAATTGAAAAATCTGAAGATTTAAGTGAAATTCCTAGTTTTATTCTGAAACTTCTGATGCTGTCAGAATTCACACCTTCTATCAGAACTGTAATTTCATGTGTCTCTGGTATAGTTAGTGAACTCCAAGCTGCTGCCCTATAAATCTTTAAAGGTTGCTATTCAAAGAGGGAAAGACTAAATTTTGTAAATTGTAAAATTCAAATTAAGTAAAATAGAGTGGGTCTTTCTTTGATAAAAAGTAGTAAGTACAAATCAACAACCCACTTGGATAGTCCCTGCAAAACTGTCAAATCTGTCTTATCTGTGCCATAAAGTTAGTCTCAATAAGGCTTAAATTAATACCACACTGCCAAGGAGAAAAGAAAAAGTCCTAATTGCATTCAGGATATGAAGCCTAGCCTTGGTTGTTTAGAATAAAAAAATAAAATAAAAGACAAAAGAAATTTTAATTATCAAAATAATTAGATAGTTTTAAGCTGCACCTGCAGACGTCGCTCAAGAACAACTTTGGAAAAGAAAATATATGAAGAATAGAAGCAGGAAATATCTGAAGCTCTATATATTTGAGGGATTCCTGTGGTTTCTACAGCCTCTTGGCTGGATACAGCAGCCAGAAAAGCAGTATCTATTACAAGATGATGGAAGCATTAAGCAGCTAGCCAGAGTTTGCTGGCAAAAAAACTCCAAGGGTTACTATGTTCAAGAATGTCTTTTCTGTAATCTGGTAGACATGTGCTGCATGCTAGGAAATGTGGTGAGGTGTGGTCAGAGTAACTGTAATCAAGCTGAGAGGCAATCCTGAGGGCCTCAGTGGACACAAATATCCTTATTTGAAGAGGTACCAAGTACTCTTGTTCAAATCTGTTCGGGAATGGTTTCCTCTTGGATTAGATTTGTAGGAGTACCTGGCACAAGGCGGAGGAATCAGAATGACAGCACTAGAGTCTGATCAGCTTTCCCAAGGGCAAACAAATTCTGGGTACTCACAAAAATAATTTTATAATAACCATAAATAAAATGGCCCAATTCTTCCAGTTCCTCTGGAGTAGTATTGGCTCTCGTTAATTGTTATGGCATGTCAAAAACAATTCTGTAGCTGGAGGACAAGATATCTGAAGATCTCCTTGTGATTATTTGAGATATCTCTGCTGAGCTGGTTTGCTAGTATGTCCTGAAGACCCAATGTTAGGCAAAAAGAATATTAGGGGAATGTCAGTGATCTAGAAAATGGGTTCATTTGCTTGGATCTCCTTATACCAATTCTTGAAACTGCATTATGTATTCTCACATGTCATCTGTCTCCTAAACCTAAATAGGACCTCAGGCAGCTGCCGCTAACAAGGGTTATCTGTATCTTCAACTTAACAGAAGTCACTTGGCCTATTGAAGAAGAACATCCAGAGAATTATAGCCTTCAGTTCAGAAAGCTGGTATAGATCTGTATAGATCTATATTCTGGTATAGAACTGTAGATCTCATAAAGATCTAGCTTCTGAGGCAGGAAGAAGAGCAAAAGGGCAGTGAAGGCCCACCTCAACTACTTATGTTGTGGCACACAAGGACAGAAAGGGCAGGCTGTTCACAAGGCACGAGCACAGATCCTGCGTGTTTTAGGAACTGGTTGCGTTAATGCAGGCAGAAGTGGAATCTATGTAGAAAATGCATTAGATAAAACCCCTATATGTGAGTGTAGAAAAGATTTTATTTATTAATTCATATAAGAAAAAAAACATACCAATACTTCTTATACATTTACACAGTGAAGATATATACCAACCTTTGAATATAGTATGTGGGATATGAGATATGTATACATTTAGGTATCTAGACAAGGTTTCTTTGTATTTTTCCAGAAAACACACTCATGGCCACCTGAGCATGTAACAGTGCTTGAAGAGGGGATATGATGCATAATCCTGGGTAAATACCCCAGTTATCATGCTGCTTCAGATCCTTGCTCTTCGTGGTTGATGTTAATACGTTAACTCAGAATACTGGATATACTTCCTCCTCTTTTGTTTGCGAAGTCCCAGGCAATGCTTATCATTCTGCTCTGTCAATTCTTGGATTTGGTTCTCTGCAGGGAGCTTTGGGTTTGGAGACCAGGTTCAGCTGGGGCTCATCTCTAAGGAGTGGGTAAACAGCAAAACTTCTGTCTTTACAGAGGGGGTTCCCTTGCTATGACCTTGGTGACCCATGTGGAACAGTAGTACGGAGTCCTCCACTTCTTTCCCCAGTAGCCTCTTTTACTTTCCTGTGTTGTCTGGATTAGCAGACAGGATGAAAATCCTTCCCTGACCCCTCGCAGACAGAGGAGATCACTTTTGTGTTTCTCAGAGTGGAGCAGCTGGAAGCCCACTGCCTCCTGTGGAGTCTGCACTCTGAAACACCAGCCCCACAGCCTGCCCCAGGGGTAATGCTCTCTCCCTGCTTTAGAAACTTCTTTTAGAGGATGCAGTTTGTATTCTCTGTTCATCTTTCCCAGCACTGAAGTGGCCTGTGCGTGTACCAGTTTATAAATCAGTTAGACTCAAATGAATACTTAACTTAGAGGTAACTTGAGCCTAAAGGTACTGAATTTTCATAACAGATAAAATGCTTGTTTCTTGCTTTTTAACTCAAGGAACTCACATTGGCCTTGCAGGAGAGTCACTGTAGGTTAAAGACAATTTGAATTATAATACCAATCCAAATACTACTGCTTCTGTGACTTTGGGCATGCCACTTAACCCCTCTGAGCCTTATTTTCCCTATTATGTGAGACTAATGGTATTTTACCTGTCTCAGACCACAAGGGAGCTATGAGGCTTAATTAATGTTTGCAAACTGGGTTGTTGCATAGCATAATTAAATAGCATTTCCAAAGTTTAAAGAAGTAGAAAGTATTAAGACCCATCAGCAGTAAAGATGAGACGAGGAGTGAGAATGTCCTGATTCCCAGGACAGTGCTTAATTCTCTCAACCATATGGCTTTGGAAGGGAAAAACAGAACCAAATTGTCTTCAAGAACCTTTTTCAAAGTTCAAAAATGTGAATTTTAAAGCAAAGGTGGCTATTCACAACTTTAAAGAACATCCAAACAGCAATATTGTTTTGATTGTTGTATAATCATTTCCTTCTTGTTTAGTTGCATTACATTGTCCCACATTTTTAGATGTGCTTCCAGTCAAGAGACTTTTGTTAAAAACAGTCTTTCACAGCCAGGTGTACTCAGTTATAACACTTATGGTGAGCAACATTTATTTTTCCCTTTAAAATTTAACAGTTCTGTTCCATTTTAGTTTACAGTATTCAAGCTGCAGTTGTCTTGGAAAACACAGAAATGGTTGAAATGTTTTGCAGGGTTAGACCTGCCAGATATCTCCTACCCTATCACCTCTGTTCACAATTTCCCTGTAATACTCTAGAGTTATTTTATCTATAAAATGGAAAGAGACACACAAAATTACAGTGGGACTGTAAGACTGTAGCTTACATTTGATTAATGTGAAATTAAGTACTTATTCAGTTAAAGTAGGGTTGGATGAAGAGTGCCATTTTGCTCGTATAGCTGTGTCTCTTCAAGTCCTGAATCAGAAAAAAGAGAAAATTCAGAGAAATTTTAGCCGTGTGTTTGTTATATTCCTTCTTTTCAGTTTAAGGCACTGGAATTTCCAGTTAACACTTTTTGTTTTCCGTGTGTTTTTCCCAACAAAAGGAAAGTTCATTCTAAACATTCATAGCATTTCATTTCATTTCATTCCATTTTTGTGTCTATTACAAAAAAAGTGGTTTTGCAGAAAATGTTACAGGGAGATTTTTATGCTATGGATAGTAAAAAAGTGTGTGGTATCAGCCATATCATTAAGGTTTACTTCAACAGATGTGTGATGCAAGTCAGGTTTATTTATTTGGGTTTAAAAATAACATTTTAATTTCAAGTACAGTTGAGGAGTTATAATTATTGGGATAATGGGCTTTTGATTTCTTTTTAGATAAAAATAAATATATTTTATTATTTCAATATTCAATCTTTAGTTTTAGCTTTCTTTCAGACTCTCAGAAGAAAGTAATAAAAGTTGTAAATAAAAGAGTTAAAAAACTGGATTTCTTCTCTTGAAATCAGAGCTTTAACTTTTCTTTATATCTATGAAATAGACTAAGAAGTTACTAAAAATGAAATATTTATTAGTATCTCACAATTCTGTGGAGATAACACTCCTTAAAAATAATGCAGTTCAAATCCTAAGGGATCTAATTTATTTGAAGTAAAATATCTTAGAATAAGGTGTATCTGAAAGGTTCAGATGAGGCCTTGCTATTTAGATCTTACATATCAGAGAAGAGACTAGGACAGTTCAAAGTCTAGGATATGGAGCTGCATGTCAGGATCTATTGGTACCTCATAGAGAGTTCTTAGAGAATGACCTTAACACAAGAAACAGAGAATTCATGTTAACTATCATCCAGTTCTAGTAGTGCCTGATTGTGCCTTTTTTTTTCTCCTAGCCTTCTTACTTTTGTTTTCTGCAGATTGACATAATAGCTTAGACTTAGGATAGCCTTACAATTCTGCATGACTGAGACAAATAATTTCTATCGTGAACATAAATGTTAGAAGGCACAATGGTGACAGTCATTCCAACCAATAGCCTGTCACCTTTCTCAGCAAAAAGGTACTCAATCTTATGGTTAAGACCGCAGATAAAATGCAGATAACTGTAAGTGCCCACTAAACTTTAAAAGGTGCCCAACCAAAATTTTCACCTATGACAAAAGTTAACCTAGGGCAGAAAGGGAGATGAAAAGAAAGGCAGCACTAAATCATGTTTTCATCACCTTGATTCTTCAGAAGTAAGACCCACGGCAAAATACAGATGGTAGTAAAGATCAGAAGCCATTAGGATGGGTGCTGCCTCTTTGTGTTATCCTGGTAGTTTTGAGCTACTGTATTTTCCTTTGCTTCTGTGGGTACCTATATTGTTTGCTCCTTCAACAGGGTACAAAAGTTTATCCTTTGGCTTTCTGCCTATTGAAGTCTCTCTCTCTCTCTCTCTCTGAGCATATTTACAGACAGAGGTTTGAGGCAGGTTTCTGATATCTGTGCATTGGAATCTGTGCTTTGGATATCTGTGCATTGAGACCTGCCCATCAATTTCAGAGTAAACCATAATACCTTGAGTATCTCAGTTAAAGATTTTATAAATCCAAGTAAAATTTCTTATAGTAACTCACAGTTACACAATATCATTGTTAAATGTTTTCTCTTAGGATTACTGTTTTGTATATTTGCGTCCCTCTTCCTCACAAAATCTAAATAGAAAAAGGCAGATAAAAATACTTCCTCTTATTGCTGAAAGAAGAAATCAGTATCTAATAAGTGTTCCTGAACCATGACTAGGAAATGTTACTTTTGAATCTGTTGATGAGCAAAGAGTGATTGGAGGCAGGCAGGACCAAAACTGGGACCTCAAAGCAGAAAGAAAGAGGGTAGTTTTCTACATTAGCTAAAGAGATCTGAGGGGCACTGGAGGAATGTGGTTAGCAATCCACAGCACTAAGGGAAGCAAAAATTTGCTTAGGCTCCCTAATACAGACTGAGCTGCAAGTTGTTAAAATATTTAGGTAAGTAAATGAATGTCCTGGCCTAGAGTCAACTCTCAGCCTGGGCAATGCCGGTGCTACAGCTTTCCCAAGTGCAAGAAAGTGACTATCCAGTAAACACACATAACCTTGAGAGAAAAGTGGGGAAGTCATCTGACAGCTCATTGGAACTTCTTGCTGTCCCAGCCTGAGAGTTTCTTCCACCATTTTTGCCACAGTTGGCAATGAAAATATTTTTTTTAAGAGATTAAATTGTCCCGGTTGAAAGTCAAATAACATTGATATGACCGTGAGTAGTGCACTCGTACCAGCCATGTGTTGGAGTCTGACACAGCAGGACGAAATATGCAGCTGTACAGAGCATCCTGCTGGTCTGCACACCGGAGAGTGGCACACAGCAATAGCAACTGACTGCTGCACACTAAAGTTTTACACTTCTAAAAAGTCCCCATCGGCAAGGGAAGCTACCACCTTGTAAGGAAAAGTGAAGGCAGCGTGTGACAAAGGAGATGCAAACTATTTGTCCTTCCAGAAACTCGGAACGCTTTTGTTCCCTTTCATCTTTCAGTTTCTCTTGATCTAAACTACAGGCCTTTCAGAGTGCATGTATGACTTTCTTCAGGATTGAAAGGATGTGTGTATGTGGGCTGAAAAGCAGAGAAGACACTCGAAGTAAGAAAATGCCAGAGTGTTTAAAAATACTAAAATCTGGAATGTATTCCCAGGATTTTTTGTCACTTCTAGTAGAAGATTCATTAAGAGTGTGTTTATATTTATACATGCACACATATATACGTAAACACCTAAGCCATATGTATTGATTAAATAATTGCCTAAAAAAGTTCTCGGCTGTTAGACCTGCCAGATCAGTTTAAAAAAAAAAAAAATACAACAGCCAGAAAAACCTGCAGCAACATCACTGCACATAGATCTAAGGCAACACCATCAGGTTCTCATTTCATTGGGATTTTATTTCATTCTTGTAGGCTTAATATCTCACTGCATGAACAAAAAATATCACACAGAAAGGGCTTCAGGCTAGCTACTTCCAAAAAAGATTCAGCCTTCTAAGTACTATCAATATCATCCCTATACCCACATGGTTAGCACTTTCTAATATGTTCGCTGAAAACCATTAATAAAGCAACATTTTTAGTCTTGTTCTTAGCCATGTGTCGTACTGAAATAAGTTCATGTAAATCTGTGAACTGCACGACAATGATCAAATTAACAGTCGTTTCAGGAAAAATGCCCCTCAGGCTGAAAAATAATTAGTAGTCTCTCACTCTATCTTTTCCTACTAATAAAAATCATGCTATTATTGTTGACTGTGCTAATAAAACACCTTCCATGACCCTGAGGTAGCTCAGTGTAAAATATAAGGACTATTCTATTGTGCAGATGCACGCATGTTTTATTGAACATTTCTATTTAGTTTCTCATCTAGTAACGGCATTACCTCCACGAGAACTTTTGTCAGAATGATGCAGCGCATACACTGCCTTCTTCCAGTGCAATTCATCTTGCTGAAGTAAACCCAAAATTTTAAAAACTCCACAGACTTTTAGTTTAAATTCTGTATGTACTGATCGCTATATAGCGCTATAGTGCAAAGATTTTTTTTTCCCCCTGTGATGACCACTCAGAACCAGAGCATTCATTTGAATGGGTATATTCTTGCATCCCGAAATTCATCATGGCTCAGACTTGCAGCAAAATTTGTACATATTCTTGTGATAAGTGAAAGCACCGGTTTTTATTCCAAGAAAATTAAAATAAAAGGGGGATACTAACAAAAAACTATTTCTGTATATTTACTAACTTCTAGGCGTACCGTGGAGTCTGTAAGGTGAAGGGTCCTGTCTGGACCTAACACCAGGGAATCTTTTGCGGCCGGGAACAGAGAACAAATTATAAATGAAAATATATTTCTCTGTGCCATGTGGATACAGAGAGGCCCTCCAGGACTTGCAGCTGAGGATGATGCAAGACCCCCCCTGTACAAGCCCAGGGGAGATAACATCCACCCAACCAGGGGGTAACATCAACCTCCAAAGCAGGGGAATTACCTTTTAAGGCAACAAACGGACAATGAATGAATATTCAACAACTGATATCGAAAGAGTACAAAAGCCCAGTTTTCAAACAAGTTTTGTGTGTCTCTGGCGGGGCGCTGGCCCCCCAGGCCACCCAGCGCTGTTTGCTTTATTATCGCTTGCTTAATAAATTTATCAATTTTTAATTGGAACTAAGTTGTCTAAATTCTTAAACTAACTTATAACATTCTTACCAAAATTTTGCTCCCGGTCTTTTGGTTCAGTCCAAAAAAGCAATTTACCCTGTGCCAGGGTTGCTGTCAGAGCCAGCTATTTAAATCTTTACCTTATTATCTGTGCCTACATTTAATTCTCTAACTGACTGATGAGCACTACATAAAAGAAAGTCACCAACACTGTGAACACCCAGTGAACAAGCTGCCTATGGTCATACTCCTGTCCTGCCATAACTGGCATTTCTTTTCCATGTGTAAAGGTAGACGAAAATATCTCATATTAACTGAGTGGCAACAATGTGCCCAACTATAGAGCAGTATTAACCTATTCCTCATGTAGTAATGGATTTGTGGGACCTCATCACAGATACTATTTTCATTCAGTTTAACTGGGTGTGGAAACTGTATAAACACAGAGATAGGGAGAGAAGGCTTGTTTGAATTTTAGATTCATGAATAATATACAAACATTTGGGATTAATTTGCAGTAGCAAGCAAATAACAAGAGCTTTCCAAAATGGCTCCCAAGAGCTCTTCCAAGGGAAGTACTCCCACTAATTTGCACTAATATGAAAGTCAGAATGAGGTTCTTCTGTAAACATATTTCTGAGACCACTTTGTGAGTAAATGATCAGGAGCGACAACACACACTGAGGGGGTAAATAAATGGGCTGACAGCCTAGAACTGCCTACTGAAAGCAGAAAGAGTTTTGGCAGTTTTGGCAGAATTTGGAGTGGATTTTTACTTCCTTAGGAAGTAGCAGGGTCTGCTCCTTGCCTTTATGTGTGTGTCTGTGTGCAGATGCATGCGTGTACACACATGTACACATGTCAGAATGCATGGCGATATCCATGTGATTCGGCCCAACAGTGCTGTCCTACTCGAAGCTGTGAACCAGCTTAGCCGTTAATCAGATGATAATGACTTGTGGATTTCCCTTTCGGAAGGGAATGAGACTAGCACTGTGGTCAAAGTTGTCAGGAGGACATGCTAGGCTCTAGTCTGATACATTGTCAGCCCATGCATATAAGCACTCTGCCTTTCTCTATATACATTTTCCATTACGGTCCCAGAAACTTCGGTGATCTACCCTGCCCTCAGTTTCTGCATCAATATAAAAGGTAATTTTGTTAATTATATCTCTGAATTGTTGTAATGCATCATTTTTTGAAGAACATGGTCGGATGGTTTGCAAATTCTTATAATTTATGGGAATTCTTAAAGAATAAATAAAATTTTCATAGAGATTTATTTTTTATGCAATCATGTCTATTTAGTATTGTCTTGTGACAAAGGAGAATAAAAGGATTGTAAATGGGTAACAGGAACTCGGTAGGTTTTTTTTTAATATTTCTCTAATGTAGCTTTGCATGAGAATCAAATTCTTCCCAAACTACTTTTGTTATATATGGATGCCATAAATAACTTGATGGAAAAGGAATTGATCTCTTTCTCTCTCCTTTACATGAGGATATGTTGTAATCAGAAAGGCTGATATATCACCAAACCCACCTTTTCTTCTTTCTCAGAGATGAAGCTCTCGAACTAAGAACTCACTCAAATGTCTTCTATTGACAGGAAAATTTCTGAGGCTACTGCACCACCGCCCTTCAGAAATGACAGCATCAACTATTCACAAGTCCAGGAGAGCCTCTTTCTCTCCCACAGCCTCTCATAGCTTGGTAGCATAGCGTTTTGATTTTATTTGCCCTAATTGCTCTGAATGAGACCTTTACAATAATAAGAAATACAAATGTTCCTCTGATACAGCTAAGAACACTTCAGGCTCTGTTCCAGAAATAGGATTGAAAGTAATTTTCATCTTTCAAGTGTTATCAGAAAGCAAATGTTAGTTAACAGCAGTTAGTGAATAAATGGGGAAGAAGGGAGGTCAATGACATCATCAATCAATTACATCTTGTTAAAAATTTAAGGTGGTAAGAGTGAAAAAAATTAATTTCATGAAAGGAGGTGATCAAAATAATTTCCACATCCGTGTTTAGACATCTATTCTTCCATAATGGGATCAAAAACTGCAATTTTCATGGGTGGCAATGGAAATTCTTACAGAGGTACTCAACACTTTGAAGGGTGATTCCTTGAGCTGTTGAACCTAGACATTTCCACACAGCTACAGACATTTGCTTAGGAAAGGTAACTTGAGTAACTTCCGTAGTTATAGTTCTAACTACAAACAAGAAGACAGAATGGCTTCTGAAAGTCACTCTTTCAGTCACTAGCTGAAACACTGAACAATGTCTCATTTCCTTATGAACTTGAAACGTGCGTTCTAAGGACTGATTTTAACTTTCTGTTGGTTTAGCCCAAAAGGGCTGTAACTCCTAGTTCAGGAAAAGACGATTCTAAAAGATTAATGGAAATGTTGCAATGAAAGAAACTATGCTCCACCCCTAGTTTTGAGGGAAGTCCAACTGCACCTGCTGATTCTAAGTAGCCACTGAGACGGGCTTTGAATAAAACTAAAGAGATTAATGCAGGTGTTTGGAGTGTTTTTCTAGCCCCTAGAGCTCACTCAATTGAAGTACATACACACAAAATCTTCCTGCTGAGATCAACAGAGATCTCATGCATGTGTGGACTCAACAGGTATTGCTAATCAATGCAGTTTCTCAGCAGTCAAGGAAGCTGTGCCAATTTGCACTGGAATTCTGCTTCATATTTAGATGATCCTTATTGGTGGCGGATCTGTACACTGTAGGACTAACCTGTCTTGCCTGTGCTTTACGTTTACTCTTTGCAGAAAGCTTCACAGAAGTCTGAGACTTTTTAATCAGCCAAATGTTAGGATGCACTTCAGATATCCTCTGGAACAACAGCTGCATTTTGCCTTTGATTTACCACAGTCTCCATCAAATAATTAAGATCAATTGCTAGAGGATAAGGAGTGAGACAACTTATAAAATGTCAATTACAAAGAAAATACTACTGAAATTCTTTGCCATCTGCATGTTGGGCATCTCTGAACTTGGTCCTGTGTTTCTCTGCATAGAATGGACCTTTTGTTTGGCTGCCATACGGAGGAAGGGATATATAAATTAGAATGTCACACAAAGACAGAAGACAGCCAACAACTACCACAGTTCAGGTAACAGCTGGATCTGCTCTCACTATACGAGGACTTATTTAATCAGCACTGACATAGCAGATAAACTGACATCAGTACTGAACTTTCAAAATTACAGGAGTAACTTCTTCACTTTAAAATAACATTTCCTGTACATCAAATATACAACAAATTTGTTTAAATAACACTGCAGAAAGATCCTTTTATACTTTTCTTGCTTTTCCCATGTTGGACAAATATCTTGGAATTAGAGCCTTTTCAAAATAACGTCAAGAAGCAAATAATTAACATATGTTCTAAAGGTAGAAATTAACTAATAATTAATTGATTGATTCATTGATTAAGGTTAATCCTAGGAAAATTATTATATTTGAGGACTGCTTCCAACTGCCATATATAATAATTTAGAGCCAACAAATAACAGCGAGGCAAGGTTTTTGTTGCTGAACTCACCTCTTATTCTGTAGTAACTTGAAGTTTTGTAACATCATTTAGAAGACTTAATAACGTCCTAGTTTAATTTTATTATTGAGAGTAGCAAGTTTCAAGAAATCCAAGTTGAATCACTATTAACAGTATTAATAGTACACTGAAATGATTCTCCCACAAAGCATCTTATTCATTTTCACAACAGCTTGATGGATGCTGTTATTTTGATTAAGTAGGAGAGTGTAAAGAACACTGCCTACGACAAGGCTGTTTGGACAGACCTCAAATGTTAATACTTGTAAGAATGAGGAATGTATTTTAATACTTCAGTCCCATTCCTCTGATCAAACCAACCACCTAAGAGTTTGAAATTATGCTGATTTCCCCTTTTCTCAGTGTCCTGTCTAGACATTTTGATCTGAAATGCTCTCATTACAAAGTTGTCTTATAGGAAACCACAGATAGTACGCATACGGTGTGCTAACTTGTGCAGACAGATGATGGTTAAAAGAGAAGAAATGGGGAAATGAGATTGCCTTGCAGAAGGAAGACAAGTTTAACAAGTGACTAAATGTCAATAAAGACCTAGAACGTAAAATGTAAGGAATTATTTTTAAGACAAGGGAACTAAAAGAACATACTGAATTGTGGATAAGAACTTCTCAGCATCATTCACTGATCAGAGAGGAAACTGAGCAATCGCAAAATGCTGATGCAAAAAATTCCTACTTAAGCAACCCAGAAAATGGAAAAATTCAAGACACACAGAAGAAGTGAAAGGATGGTATTTCTTAATGATCTGTTCTTTCCCTTTATTTTTAAAAATAAGGTTCAATTATCTGTACTTCGCAGTCAAGAACTTCAGCTCATGTTCAGAGTCTATTTTGTCTACTTATTTTTATTGAACTTAGAGAGATCCAGCAACTGGTAACTTCTGCCAGAATTGTCTGTTTTCTTGCAGATAGGTGCCATAATGGTTACAATGCCTGACTTATTCATAGTTTGATGTTTCACTATACATCCTAGCACTTATATTTTTTTCTGCAAAGCTTGGTATGCATAAGCTCTGTCAATTTAAATAAATGTTCCTTATCTAGTTTAACCCTTCCCCAAACTCTCATTGTAGCAAATAAACTTCAGTCTCCTCACATAGCTGAATAAAGATTTCACTTGCACAGTAAAATATACACAGATGGCTGAGAGACAGAAATGAATTACCAAGAGAAAGAGTAAGTTTTGGTGTAAAGTAACCTACATTGAAGTGGCTTGTATCAACCACAACATAGTCAAACATTTATTATGGGGAATTAATTGACAAGGAGAACAATAGTGACTAACAATGCAAGGAGAGATGAAGCTCTCTCTGTAGCTTCGGGTATGACCCCTTTAGGGCTTTATCTGAGGGTAGTTGCCAAAAAGTCACAGGCATTGTCTAATGTCTTAGACCTCTTTTCCATTTATGGCCCCTCCCCCAAGAAAAAAAATATACTCTAAGAAGCGGTTAAAAAAATATCAAAATAAAACACAAGGATTTGCAAATGCAGTAAGTTTTACAATTACTAGAGACACTACAACTGCAGTTTTATTTTTATGTACCATGTTTGCTAAACACAAACAGTTCTCATACAGTCCACAAATGTGCATCTATAAATCTTATCATTATTATGGAACTAATCTCAGAAAACTATATTGTTAACTATTCTTTTAAGAGTTCTATATGAAAATAGAAGGGCAATGCAAGTGCTGATCTCAGGTGAAACATTACTGAACCAGGTTTGTTTAATTTTCAAGTTATTTTGGTTAATTTAGTTGAAATGTTGCAAGCTAAGTAGTCTGTAAATTTTTAAATCATGTTGACATATATTTTTGGACAGTTCACCATGAAAAAAACACTGAATTAAGATGATTCAGAAGCTGAGCTGACATTGGTTGTCTCTCTTTAATTTATCCATCATATCAAACCATTTACACACACCCCATCTCCAGTCACTGAAGACAATAATTCCTATCTGGTTTATGATCCATTTTTTAATCTGCAAAATGCACAAAAGTAATTAAACCAATTTGAAACAATTATAGAAAAACAATATTCAATAACTGAGGTGAGAAAAGTTTTACCATACCCTAAGGATGTAAAAAAATTGCCTAAGCAGCAGTAATATTATTCCACATCACTTTTATTCCTGCAACCTAGCCAAGCTCAAATTAATTGTACTGAGTAAACTTTTCTTCTTGGAGAAAATTAAAGATATGCTGTTGTCAACACTTGAGCACAACCCTGCCGACACTTAAACGCAGAGAAGGGTGTGACATCCTGCCCTGGCTGCCTCGCACTAATTAATCACTCTGGTATTTAGGACCATCCAAGCAGACAAATTAATGGAGAATAATTAGTGTATCTTTGTTCCAGCTCGGCTTTGCACACCAGACACTCCAAGGGAGAGAGGGGAGTATGTAGAAAGTGAGCCATTAGCATGCACATAGTTTCGCTTCTGTTCAGCAAGTTCTGCAGAGATTAAGAGAAAAGCCAAATTAGCAGTCGTGTGACTGGGGTTAGGACATCTCTCAGTAAAGAAAGCACTTTGTTTGGGTATCAGCTTTCAAAAGCAAGTTGTTAATCCAGATGTTACCTTTCATAAAGAACAAAACACAATTAAAAACCTCCTCCTCCCCCTCTCACACGTGCACACAAAGGAAAAAATGAGGAATTGTTCCTTTTTACTACAAAGATTTATCTGCAATTTGTCTATGGGTACACACTAAGAAGAAATTTCTAAACCCTCAGCTTTGTTTTACAGGTCATATTTTGTCAACACTAACTTTCACTGGGAACACAAGGTAGAATACAACAAAGAACACGTATGTGTTTATTATAGTCAACTTACAGTTATTTTACATGATTGCATTGTACAGAGGAGACTTTCAAAACTAACAAATAGTGTCAAATTTAAATTAGTTGCAAAATAAAAATAAAATGAAATCATGCAGTAGCCTAAAGTTATGAAAAAATAACAATAGTTTATCAAAGAGAGCAATGATCTTAATCCTTGACACAGATATATTCTATAACAAAAGGAAAGTGTCTGTACACATTAAGCAGAACATTTTCTAATTTTCTTGTATAAAAACTTTTTGTGCCAAATTCTTCTGTTACTTATTCTTACATGATAAGATCTACAAGAATTTGTAGAAGGAGATGATCATTGCTAATTCACTTTGACATCATCACAAGCTTAAGGTGATGAATACTACTCGGTGGGACTGGACACAGAATGAGTCCATTGGCAGTTTCTGTGTCAGCTAAAGTGTTATTCCAGAGATCATCATCAGTAGCCAGTCTCTCCGATAGGTGCCAAAGTCTAGCAATATGTAACTCATTGCAAAACCAGAACATAAAATAGTCTCCTTGTTGAATAACACCATGTTTAGGAAGATTGGTAGAGAAACTTGCTGCTCAGAACCATTTGTAGAGCACATTGCTTACAGGCAAAAATGCTCCATGGCTCACAAAGCACAGTGTCTCGAGGGGCTGGGGATGGGTGAAAAGGGTCAGGGAAAAAAAGCAAGAAAGACCACACAGTGAGAAAAGCTGACCACACTCAGAAGCTGTATCAATCCTAATCAATCCTATAAAATCTTTTTTGTTTTTTTTGTAAGAACACAAAAATGTGAAGACTATAAAACTGCTACTAACACTTTTTTTTTTTGAGCATCATGAACTAAAAGGCAAAGAGAGGTGGAAGGAATCCCACCCAGGTTTTGACACGGTATGGGATACTGTTTAACACAGTACTACAGGGCTTCATAAAAATGTGATATTTCTGTTCATGTTGTCCTGGGTTTGCTGGTCAAGGGAGAAAAGAGCTGCCAAATCATGAACTCTCACAATTCCGCACTCTGTGTGTGGGGGAAACAAAGCACTTCTTCACAGCTTCCTACAGCACAGAGTCACTGTATGGTAAGACCAGATGCCATTAGAAATGCTGCCATCCAGGGAGTGGGTTTCCTCAATCTTTGAAGGTGCATAATCCTCATTAAAGGAAAACCCTGAGCGTAGGAGGGGCAGCGCTGACATCAAGGCACCTGGCCATGACTAAAAGAGCTGGCCCCATATGCGGCTGCTGCTGAGCAGCAGAATGTAATTTAGTCGCACCAGCAGGAGCAGAGGTCAATGATTTTATATTAATGGGGATCACGACAGTTCTAAGCTGTGGCGTGCTTTGAAATAAGTGTTGTACAAGGCAGCAAAGAGGGCTCAGCAGAGGAAATGAGCTGTGTCACTCTTTCCTCATGCCTTGAAGCAAATACAGAAATGCTTAAAGTTTCTATAGACTTGGAGCCATAATATTTTGTAAACAACTATTACCTGTTTTAATCCAAAATCTAAATAGCTTGTGAATTATTACATACTTTGACATAATTCAAATAAAACTAAAAAATTAAAGGCATGTGGCTTTTAGAATGCAATCTAAACAGAGGCAGAAGTAGAGGAAATGTGATAAATCCTTTAAAAAAAATCAAACACACTTTGTAATTAATCATTTGCATGCAGGGATTATGGTCACATGGCATTAAATCACAATGCATCAGCAAACAATCCATGTCAATATCACCTAACAAAAATCACAGATTTAACCACGCAAAAGGGTCCGAGTTTTGATTAAAAGATCCTCAGGAGTTTTAATATGTACACTTCAGACCTTGAACTAAATTCACATTTAATCAAGCTTCTTTGTGGAGCTGTAAAGTGAGCTCTTCTGTGGCTTTTTGGGGGATTTAAATCTGGCCTTTCATGTAAGTGCATGACACAGCAATCCTTTACATGGATCAATACATAACTCAAGGGATACCTGAGGTCCTTAATGAGGTTTTCTGGGTAGGGGTTATTATTATTGTTGTTATTGTATTCCATTGGCACCACATATGTGGTAGATGCTGTCCAGAGCTGTTGTGGAGACATGATCTTCTCAACAAAGAAATCTCCTTGTCAGGACACATCTGCATGAACCAAAATAAGAAAAGAACAATGCCACACCCTCCCCTCATAATTCAAAGCAAAATTCAAATTGCTCTTCTCTCACTATTGATCCTAAAGCCTTCTGGTAAGTATTACAAAAGATACCAGAGTCTGAAGTTAGGAGTTGCAGCCTTGTAGATCTGCACTGAGACCCTGCTTCACGGTGTAAGAAGGTGCAAAGCACAGCAACAGTGGAAATGCAGGAAAGGGGGAATGACAGTGGCAAAGCAAAGATGGGAGATACAAGTTCCTATCTCAGAAGTAAGGTCTGTGAAGGATCTCAGAGGCAGTGAGGAGCAGTTTGCATTTTACTGAAGGGCGGAAAAAAAGTATAATTGACATGGCTGGAGTGATAGCCCAAGAAGGATAGAGAACCTGTACTTTGAACTGACAGGATCTGAGAAAAAAAATTATGTGTTGAATGACAAAATGGAATGCTCTAACAACTGTTGTAAAAGAAGCTGGACACAATGTTAACTAATGAAACGTTAAACTTAGAACTAAAAAATAAAATGTTAAACTTAGAGAGGAAAACAGTGAAAAGGATGGAGCAGGGTGTGAATTGATAGTTATAGAAAAATCTAAAGGTACAAAATCCACTGAACTAAAAGGAGGTTGTGATCATAACAAAGAGATGTAGAAAAGGTTTTGGGAAAATTACATTTTTATGATGTTTTATTGTTTTGGTGGAAACATATAAAGCAGTAGTAGTTCAAGGGCAAAGGAAGACTTGTATGCAAGGATTTAATCATGATGCTAAACCACAATTAATAGCTAACAACAGCTAGAAATGATTGAAGAGTGTCATATATAACTAACTGGAATATAAAAAGGGATACCAAAGGAGTAAGTAGGGAAGTTCCCTGGGTCTAAGAAAGCCCCTGCAGTCCCAGTGTGCTAGCTAGAAGGGCCCAGTGCCTGATCCAGTGAAAGCATAGGAAAGTTGTAGCTGGAAGACATGCACTGAGCACCATTTGCTCAGGGAGAGTCAGCCTAACCAAGCACCATGAAACAGCCTCATCCTATTACCTCTGCTTTCATATTTAAAAGCACAGATACTTTCACTGTCATGATTTCTGAGTATTAATAATTTCATGCAAAGTGATTCATATACAATATCAGCGGAAATATGCAGAACAATTTGTTTATCAATAATGATACGCAAACATCACTTATTATTTTCCCATGCATTTTAAAACAGACTAAATATACTAGCCATCCCAGTGATAATTTATTTCATTCAAAACTATTACCTGAAATAGATTTTGCAAGAGTCCAGTTCTCCCAAAGGTAGTTGCATAGGACAGAAAATAGTAATAAATGCTCCCCCAAACAAAACAAAACAAAGCAAAACAACAAAAAACCAAACTCCCCCCCCCCCCAACACTCCCCACAAACCCCACAAAACTGTAAAAGGTAAAGTATCCAAACTGAGGATTTATGTAAAAAAAAAATTAAAAAAAAAAAAATCCTTCCTTTGTTATTGGTTTTCAGGGAGCCAATCAAAGTCAAGATAGTGCTGACAAACTGACTGGTGAGACCTTTGCATTCTGTGAGGCAAAGTCTATTATGATTCAGGTACCTGTTTGATTGGGGAAAGTGGAACAGCTTTCTTCTCTGGAGGCAGTATCTCCTGGCTCTGTCAGTGATAGCCTGACTCCTATGACAGCACGGGCGCCTCAGAGAGAGTTGGACTGGATGCTGGGTGAATACAGCAGCTGGATTCTCAGCCAGACCTGGGAGAAGCACTGGCACAAAACTAAGCGTTTTCTGGTCCCTGCTCCTGGGAAACAGTTCCCACACCTGATTCTCATTACGTGCCAAAACACTGCACAGGGCCATGGTCTGGCAGCCTCTGGTCAAACAGGCTGGCAGAGGATGGAGGCAGAAGAACCCAGGAGCTAGAGCTGGAGAGTCCTGAGTGGACTTTGCATCATTCCCAGCCCAAACATATGGCTATAAGTCATCTTTCTCTATCTCCTAGCAGGGAGCTTGCAAGCTCTAAGATTTCACTTCCTGAGAGAAGATGAGGATTGATTTGAGACACAGAATTTGGCTGCCGCTAAATTTCACGGCTGACCCTTTTAAGCAGCTTTTTTAAATGAGTGTAGTATGAGCCTAATATAGGTGTTCATTAACTAATAATAAATTGTAATGAAACACCATTGACATCTATATGAGTACTAATCGGATTGATGATCACAGCCATTACAATGAATGCCAAACGGATTCGTGGTAATGACACGCTAACTCCAGAGTACATATGCTGAGAATCAGCATACAGAAAATCCTAGGAAATAACAGGGTAATTCACCTTTCTCTTCCCTTTACCTACAGATGGTGGGTGTCTTTTTTCCATCTCCTGGTCTGCCATATACCTCACTTGAGAAGTAGAAATTAGTGGAAAAACTTCAGCTGACTTCCATTGCCTTGAACAGGAGACCAGTAAACAATCTATAAAAGGGAAAAAGTTAATATTAAAGAGAAAAAATAAGTAGGTTATTTCAATGGCCATTTTCCAACCGGTGCACTAATAAAGGAAACTTTTAAAAATGCTATTGTTTAAACAAGTTATTTCATGACAAAGAATACTCTCAGAGATGGAGAGGAATGCTTGGATTGACAACTGTTTGCAGTTTCCTGACTTCTGAGTGTCATGTATTTTAATGTCTTTGTTCTTTAAGTTAGTTTTGTAAAAGTCATATTCTGCTTAGAAGTATGTTACATATGTATGGAAGCCAGATTTACTACCTCAGACACAAAATTAACGTGTTCAGCTTCTCAAATTACTAACCACAGAAAATACAATCTTAAATGATCTGAATTTAAAACTAAATTAATGATCTAAAAATTATTGCTTCAAAGCAATATATTTTCTACATTTCTGCCTGGCTAGTTGATAGGAGGAAATATTTCCTTCCCTAATGAACAGATTTGTCATCTTATTTTTACTTATTTTGAGATGTACTATACATATTACAGAGAAGATACATAAGGCATGGTCACACATTAGGACTGCACTGCCACAGCACTGTAGAAACAGAAGAATGATACCCTCTATCTTAAAGAATATTTTTTGACAGCTGCCTATGAGTTCATTTAAATGAATGAGAGCAGCCATCCAAGCAACTTTTGCTGCTTTTGAAAATTTCAAACAGAATTTGCTAACACACATTCTAAGTGAGCCTTTCTGTAAAATGAATATCATTATAATCCGTTAATGACTGAGGGTGGGATCAAGTTCACTCAGGTTAGGCATTTAACTTGAATCTAATTTTAAAGCATCCAGTGTACCCAATCCTCATTAGTAAGTAAGTGCCTTAAATTCCTCTACACAGTCAGTGGGGAGAAGTAGATGTTTTTTTTCCTTTTACTTAAATGAGCCAAGACCAAAAATAATAATTTTTCACAAAAAGATGGAAAAGATCAATATCCTAGTTCCATGTGATAGCAGGGAATTTGATAGATGTTAATGTACAGATAATCCCAGTGAGTTAATTGCTTATGCACGATAAGGAAAGGCTAAAAAGGAAACCCTCATGGTTCCTGTCAGTCTGACTGAGAATTCAGAAGTGTGAATTCAAACCTCGGACTTTTGATCAGTCTAGTTCTGGATCTACATATATGACACAGGTGTCAACAGGAGAGGCAAAGTTTTAAGCATGGGGTTAAAATCTCATTCTACTTTCCAGATCTGATTCTTTTTTTCATATCTAGTTCATAGTAATTAGATTTGTACTTTTAGAGTCATCCAAGATACAAAGCTTGTCCCTCCAAGGTATTTACTGATGGAAGAAACACCACTTCCATTTCAGTTTATTAGAATAAAAACCCCAACATTCAAAACACCAGAACCAAGGATCATAAATCCATCATTTTTATCATTAGAATCATTGATCAATATGTTCTTGAAGAGACCTTGAGAGGTCACCTACTCAACCCCACTGCTCAAAGCTTAGTCAAAAGGATAGTCAATATTTTTTTCTTTGGGTCTTGAAAAGTTTCAAAGGCAGACATTCCACAGCTTCTCCATGCAGCCTACTCAACTGCTCAGTCATCCTCATGACAAAAGAAATTCCATATATATTGACATAATACCTCCTTCACTTAAAACCTTCCTTCTAGCATACCAGTCTTCAGCATGTAGCACTGCAAGCAGCGCTACTGTCCCAAGTGTGCCCTTATTGAATTCATAAGCCTATTCAAAGTCACTTTTCCCTTGTGCAGACCAGATTCTTCTGTCTGCAAGCTTGATGAGAGTGCACAGTCTTTATCATTCTGTCTCCAGGTCACTGATAAAGACTTTAAACAGGACTACTCCTGGGACAGACCCCTGAGGAATTCCATACATGCACTGGTAGCTCATCAGTACAGACTGCTTTTCATACACCTCACAGTTCATTCTTCTAGATCAGAATGTCCCAGTTTGGATATAAGGATGCTGTGGAATACTGTGGGGAAAGCTTTTGGAAAATGAATACAGATGGCACTTTACTGTCGTCCACAGACCTAGTAATTTCAGTTCAGAAGGCAATTGGGAAGGCCAGAGACATTTTACCATTCTTCAACACCTTCTTCTCTGCAGGCCTAGAAAAATCTTCAAAGAGAACTCAGTCCATGATTTTCCCACAGATCAAAATGAAACTTATTAGTTGGTGGTTAAATTTCAGCAAAAACAAACTCTTCCATTCACCTCAGGATTAAAAAAAAAAAAAAAAATTAAAATCAACAGAAAACAAGAAAATGCAGTAATACACAAGCTGCAGTCTTGAAAACAGCCTGAAAGGACCCAATTTCATAGCTTTAGGCTATGAAATCAACTCCTCTCATCCAGGAAAGTTACATTGAAAATTATAGCCATATTTGTTTATACTTCAGCTTATTTAACATGCCTATGTAAAATACACATCTTCCTACGCAAAGCATTTAATTCGAATACTATGAACTCGATGTCATATATGGTCAAGATGTTCTCTTACAGATGCTAACAGTAACAAAGGGCTTTGAAAGGCGTATCAATTTTAGTGTCGTGAAAGGTCTTTTTTACTTTCACAGGTTCTTCTTGGGAAGTCCTAAAACAATATGATGAGGTTACAATTTGGTTTTATTTCAATATGTTCACAGTTTCAGTAGCATTACATTTCTGTCATGTTACTGTGTGACACCACAGCATTAGGATTCTGCCTCATGATCTGATGTTCAACAATATTTTTGTTTTGTTACTAGTTCTGTTGTCACAATGGAAAATACAGTAGTGGCATTAGCCTAAACACTTTGAAAATTAGGGTTCATTTATCTCAGCAAGTACACCTTTGAGTATAAGAAACAGAGAAAACACAAAGCATGAAATACTCTACCAAAATAATGTATGCCATATATTTTGTAGAATTATTTAATAACATTTATTGTTCTTGATGTCATCTTTGCAGAACACTGCTGCCTTAAGAGAAAGTTTAAAAAACAGTAAACAACTAGTATATTTTAATCATATGTGTTCTTTATCAAATGATATCATACATCTACTTTTCTTTTAAAAAACAACATCTAAGTGTCACAGTTTAGTGTGTCTAATTCTAACTCCCTGCATAAACAGCTTCCTGAATTTTTTTGATAGTGTGATTAGGTTTAAGATCTCAGCTTTTGAGGAGATGGCTATGATAAAGATCTTGATTCTTTGTGAAATCAAAGTCAGAGAAATTCATGAACTATCCTTACAGCAACCCTAATTCTGGTCTTTGAGGATCAACTAGAACTGTAATATGTTATGGGATACAAAGTCCATTGCAGAAAGACTTAAAGTGGCACTGTTGAATATGGCTTTGAGGAGTTTTCAATAGCATGAATTCTGCCTCTGTGTGAGAGAGTACTGTCTTAAAAGTCCTGATTGCACACCCTGAGGTCTATTTCCTGTTCCACTCATCCCAAGTAAATTGGTATGAGGTGATTTACATTTGCTTCATTCTGTACAAAAAGCAGCTCCAAAAGTCCCTGTGATCAGTTTGGGCTGTTACAGTTACCTGACCCTGGTACTGCCTCTTGCAGTGTAATGGGTACTGACACTGCAGTCCAGGGCTCGTGAGGCAGAGCAGTGCCGAGCACAGCTGATCCCAAAGAGACCACAGGTGCAGAACAGTGCTTAGTCATCTGCTATCACCCCACACCTCAGATGTAGTATCTGATTGGGAAACTCTCTAATCAATTTTAATGTAGATTCAGAAATTAGTTTTAAGCAGCCTTGATGATTTAATCTTTGTTTTGCAGTTATAAAACTTCAGATATTTTTTCCCCATATTTTACAGAAGGTAGAAACTGTATAGGCAGGTCAAATGAGTATTGGTGCACCAGTGCATGGCTGAATCCATGCTACACTTAAATATTAGTTTCCATCTTGAAATACCAGACCTGAAATATCTCACTTTTTTAGTGATCAGTGAGAATCTCAGGGTGGAATTGCATACTTAAAACATGACCTAAGTCATTTGACACTGACCAAATGTGCCCCCATTCAAATGATATTTTGCAAATATTGCCCGATTAAGCAGTAGCAGTAGTTATTTGTTGATGAAAAGATAAATCAGTTTCCTGGGAAAAATGCCAGTAGGTAGCTTGTATACTCTACTTACATACTGGATTCTTGATAGATTTGGTGAAGATGTCTTCATGTTAGTATAATAAAAGCCTATTATCAGTTCAACAGCAGAAAACTGTTTTCATTCATCAAGAAAATAGCAGGTTCGACACTAGTTGCCTTTTTAAGTGAAAGATTGGACATATGTTATGAGAAAATTTCCTGCCATTGCAGAGAAGGATAGCCCACTCAAACACATTTTTAAATTTAATTCCACTTCTCAATTCAGTTGTCAACCTCTTTACAGTAAATTACATAGTTACTATTAAAAAGCATACTTTGACTTGTTCCCAAAGTGATTTTTTAAAAAGTTTGAGCAAAATTCTTGCAGTCATTCTGGATTTATGAGAAGACTAAAAAGTAATCCTCATTCCCTCAACTTCTCTGAACAACATAGGAAAAAAAATTAGTTGTATTTTTTTTCTCTCCCCATGGGGATAATTCAAAAGTGGATGAACTACCAAACTTCAATCCTCTGTTATTGTTATTTAATATTAATATTCTTTTCCTACTAAGGTTGAAAGACAAATTTGGTGAAACAGCAAAAACCTACATTACATGTCAGTCCTTGCTTTTTAAAAACATGATATAATAGGTAAAAGGAATTGAAGAAGAGTGAGTGATGATGATAAGGCTTGTGATACAAGGGAGGACAAGAAAACATTAACAACTGTTTCTAGTATCACAGGCATTGCTCAGAGCTTGCTCAGTAAAATAAGTAGTAACAAATAAAAAGTTCTTTGCTAAATTTAAAAATTAAAAAGAATTGAAAGTATCTGATATTTTTCTCTTCTTAAAAAAAAAAAAAACAACTAAACCCCAAAGAAATAAAATATCTTCCTAATGACTCTGCTACATAATTTCTTCTATCAGTTAGCTCTCCACTTTCTATTTTAAATTCTGGAAAGGAGAAAAGAGATGAAAGAAATAAGAAACACCTGATATGTTCGTAGCCTTATATATAATGGACAGCCTTTGCGAATGAAGAACCGGGGAAGGTCTTTGCACCTTCCAGCCTGAGCTTTGGATTTTTTAGGTGAGACACAGTGTGCGCGGAACTGAGCCCACCCTTTAATCGTGAGGTTCATCTGCCGGGGCCAAGCGAGCTTGGACGGTGGCAGCGAGGTCCTCAGGACGTAGATGGATTGCCTTACAGGGCTAATGAGCTCCATCTGCCCGGGGAGTGGCCCTGACCGGGAATCGAACCCGGGCCTTGGCGGTGACAGCGCCGTGTCCTTAACCACTAGACCACCAGGGGCTCCCTGATATGACTTTATCCTAAAAAGTAGTGGAGAAGGGCAAAGAGATCCATTACTAGCTGAGTTATCTCATGGAAACTCTCAGATATATTTCCAAAACGGAAATGAGCCACACAGTGTTTAGACTTTAAGAGCTTTTATTTACTGCACTGATTCTCCACAAGCAAGTGCTTGCTTCCTACAGACCCTCTGGAAGAACCGGACTTAAACATCAGTATCTATATTTTTGGTTCTTGCAAAGACCAATAAAACTGCTTCTGAGAAAAGAAGGTTCATGGATATCTCAGTGAGGAGGGAGAGGTTAAATGTCTGTTTCTCAAGCAATTCTAGGCTCATAAAAGAATTCAGCCATTAAACACTGAAGCCTCAGAATTTAACAATAATTTAAAATCAAAAAAACTCCATCAAAATGGAAAATATGACCTTAAACATATTTGAAGGCCCCTTTAAACAAGCTGTCAGGTCTATTTTGGCATCTTTCCCCATCTTTGAAAGGGAAAGTGACAGCCTTTGCTGGTGCGGAGAGCTAGAGGCAGTGAGACAGCTTTGCTCCACAAATTTTAGTAAAGGTGTTTCTTTAGCAGCAAGAATCAGGTGCAAGTTAACATACACAGAATGTCTTTCCTCAGCTATGATTTGTGCAAGCCATTTATGGATAGAAGTAAAAAAATTTGATAGCAGTTATCCATTAAAAAACTGCCTCTGTGGATTAAAGTATAGATTGATTGTTCCAGCCTAGGGAGTGTTTTAATAAGGTGAACAAAAACAGTGTAAAAGGTGTGTCTGCAGCCATAATGCCAGATTATTTTCAGATATGATACTACAGTTTTATCCTTACTATAAATAGGGTACTTATGATGGGCAACGCAGACTACAACACATTCCATAGGAACTGATCATTTGTATTCGCACTTTCTACTCACTTCTTTTAAAACATGCAGAGCAAGGATGAGAAACCTGTGGCAGAGGCTAGACAGGCAGGGCCCAGACTTTCACCCTGTAGGGCCCTCAGTGCAGCATTTTGTTGATCTGGGAATGCTGCTCCTGGCTAATGCTAAGGCATGCGAGTGAGTAGTAGACGAATGCACATTAGAGAAAGACACATGGCAAGGCGAAACCAAACCAAGGACCAGATGCCCTCTAAAGTAACTGTATTGCTCTGCAGTGCTGCTTGGTGATCTCCCAGCAGTAGATGTACCCTTTATTTTTATAGGTAAACATTTTGGTCATGCTTTGGCAGCAGCAATAGTGAGTTCTGATGTGTGGGATATGTTATAAAGGCTCTCTATTCTCTTTCCTGTGCTGGAGAGAAAGAAAATCACTGATTACCTGTTGCTGTCTCGGGACCATTGGTGTAACCATAAAGTGACTGCAAGTCCAGCACTACTTACATTTCAGGCAGGAGAATGAAGCAGAGGAAAGCCTTGCCTGGCTCCTTGGGCAATTCCTACAGTGGTCCAGCAGACGTGATTTCTGCAATTTATGAAAAATCAGGGAGAAGTCAGGCAAGTTCCAGACCAAACAGCAGGTTCCACACTAAACTACAGCTTCTATCTAAATCAATAAAAGCAAGACAAGCTAAG
Source organism: Empidonax traillii (assembly GCF_003031625.1). Taxonomy (NCBI): domain Eukaryota; kingdom Metazoa; phylum Chordata; class Aves; order Passeriformes; family Tyrannidae; genus Empidonax; species Empidonax traillii. The sequence goes on from NW_020955683.1 coordinate 528,972, forward strand.
AGCTCATGTGCCAAGTTTTTTAACTGATATAATTAAATCAGTTTTAAAATGCATCTTTAGTTACATGGATGCATTCAGATCAGGTCTTGGCCATCTTCTCCCCCTCACATACTTGAAGCCTGAATCCTCCTTGCCAAAGGGGCAATATGATCAAATCTGCATATTCTAATTTTTCAGAGCTCATAATATAAAAGTTTTTGAAAGTTGGTGGTATTTAGGTGCCCAAGTATCTAAGCTAGTTTAACACTGTTGAATCTAGGCCAAATAAGTGCTTTTAAGTTTTCCCCTTAAGCTCTTTGGGCTTCAGTTTTCCCACTTCTGAAATCAGAGTTTTGAAATCAAGATTTATGGTGGGAGAAAAATATCAGCTGCCTCTCACACAGAGATCTTCTCTGCTCTTACTAAACTGCCATGAATCTTAATTCTGAGCAAGAGGTTTTGAGATCCTCAAAGCTGAGGATCACTGTTTTAGCACCTTCTGCAAGTTGAAGAAAAAAAAAAAAAGCCTTCTTAGTACTGTCATTTCAAACCAGCCTATAACATTTCCCTAAGATGCTATTTGGGATATAAAATTGTATCACACCAAACCACATCAGTCATCTTTCACTGAAAGACAAGAAAAATTTACTATTTAAAATATAAGTATAAATGTTTTGACCAGCATAGATCTTTGCCTATAGTTTTGTGAATGAACAGATAAACAATTAAACAAGAAACAATGTGCAAGACTAGCTTTATCTTTGACTTCCCAACCCAGTGACTTTTCCCAGTATTTTTATCAGACATATTTGCTTTATGAAAATGCAATGTAGCTCTTCCTTAAAGAGCATCTGCAAGACACACATGAGAGTCAGATCTCAGCTGGGATGTAAATTTTCCGTGCTGGTTTTGCCACATCAATACGAAACACACCATTTTTTTTGTTTTACATTCTGCATATATGATTTATTTATCTTACTTAGAACCCTCACTCTCCCCTGATATCCTGGATTTGAGAAATGATCACTTTGTGGGCTTTTGGGAGACAGTTGTCTCTCTTTTAAAATTCACAGAAAATGAAAATTTCAAATTTAAAAAAAAAAAAAAAAGAAGGAAAACAGAGGGAGAAGTGAAGGTGCTTCTCCATGATATTCCCTAAGCTACAAATATTTATTTTTGGCAGAGCATACACACACACAGAACAACTAGCTCCTACCTGCCTTCAGCACTGCCCTGTGTTCGTACACCCAGAGCGACAGGGGCAGAACCTAGGCTATGGGCACCCAGCAGCAGGAACACTCCAAGATGCTAGTAATGGGCTACACAGCAGAATTTAGTTTCAGGTGATCACCCCTGGGTATTCACATGAGGACAGATCTTGTAAGGTGTTGAACATGCTGGCACCAATCCAGAAAATCATTTATATCCATGAGAAGCATACCCAAGTCGGGCATGCACTTCTGTCCTTTCCTCGATTCAGCTCAGATGGAATAGTATTACTTTTCGAGAGCTTTTTATTCTGTGGCTGATGAGAATGACCTTCACTCATTACTAGTAAGTTCATTGTTTAGGGTCAAAAACAGGATCATACAGGAAGGCTTTCCCTCACTTCTAATTTCCAAAGTGGAGGGGAATAAATCCGCTCTTTCCCTCTTTGAAACCTGGTAGATTGCAAGCAAAGAGAATACAGTTTTAGCACTGTCTGTTACAACATGACCTGTCTAGTCATTCAAATCTCTCACACCGCTGCTTATCCTTGGAAGCTGGAAATATTTCTTCATATGTGTTAAATCAAGAAAGTCAACTATTTTAGAAAACTACAGTGATTGCTTTGGATATAATAACAAAACCACTTAAAAATTCTAGTGTGTAGCCTTTCCTTTGTCAGTAGTAAACATCCACTGTCCAGTTCTGTGATGCCTAATTGCAATCCACAGAACACTGGAGAAAAGAGGAGAGAGGCCACATTGCAGTCCCTTGAGTCTTCTCTCTAAGCTACAATTAAGTTCCTCCATGCATCTATCTTATTTTCTCTTTCTTATGTCCTTTCTACACAAAAACATTTTGTCCTGAGGGATGGTTTTATATTTTGTTTTGCTTTAATTATCTGAAGTTGAACATGTAAAAGTCATTATTTTATATTGTACAAAATAAAACCTGTTCTCTTTATTTATTTATGGTTAGAGAAAAGTTTCTGCTGAAGTTAAAAATAAGTCAATTTACCTGCAAGGCAATTAAAGCCCTATTTATATCTGAGTCACAAATATCTTTGGTTCTGTTATTAAATCAGTGAATAGAAAACTACATGGCATGGGGCCAGGGAGAGGGACGGCATTAACAGTCATTTAGTGTGACCACAGTAAGAGCTGAACTAGCTGATGCTTGGGCAGTGCTGAACTCGGGGAAAATGCAACACTGACTCTCCCTGCTCACTTTTTCGCATTTTGTCTGTGATGGATATATAATAATTATATTTTACCAGAATGCCAGTGGAAATGGAAGTGCTGTTGCTAATGTAGAGGCTGTAAAGCCATCAGAGGAGCTTTAAGCAAATGTTATCTGTTTTACTGAAGAAATCAATTACACACAGATTGCTTAAACCAGTGACAGGCGTAGTAAGGAGTAAAATCTGTTAAGCAGAAAATTTACTGCCATCAACATGAACAGATTTACATGATATATGAATATAACTAATCAAGAATTTCAGATTACGAAAATTAAGGAAAAAGATAAAAATAAGAGAAAAAATCTAGAAAAGAAAGGAAACACACTTCTTAATATTCATCTCTGTATCTTATGCAGTTGAAAGGCTTCACCTTTCTTCATGTCTCCTTTTATTTGCATGGAAAAGAGCTGGTCAGGACTCTGCTATGTAGAAGATGGGCAATTTTGAGGGACCTGGACTTTGATATTGATCAGTTGTTAATGGTCTGTTGAAGTTTAGAATTGGTTAGAAATCTCCCGATATTATTTGTGCTTTGTCATTTCAGAGTATTGCTTTGGCTGAGAAAAAAATTTAATAGTGCTGAGGCCTCTGTATTTAATCATATTATCCTCTCATTGTTTCTGAGTACAAAACAATTTCTTTTAATTCTAAAAGAATGATTTATAAGATGATATGCATGTTAGCACATATTAACAATTACAACAAAGCATGAATTGAAATTGCTTGCCACAGAATCATTTATCTTTTACTCACAGAAGAGTGTTTGCACATGGTTGTGTTGGATGGGGCTACTTTGCATCCATATTTTCATTTTTAAGAATGGGAAGCTCATATCTCTACAACTTGTGAGAAAACAGTGTACAGCTGAGAACTCAAAAATAGAGCTACGGAAAAAGATAGCTACTGCTTCTGAAAGGACTGGCCTTAATCATTCATAAAGTAAAAAAATATATAGTCAAAACTCCTTTGACAAAAAAATCCCTAGTCAGATCTGCCTCTGTCTTGGCTTTTGCGCTGCTGATACTTAAAGCATTAAACATCCTTACAGAGGCTATCAGTGTTCAAAAGGACTGTCAAGCCTGTTAATTACTCAGGTGGAGTTAGCATACAGCTCATTAAACCATGTCAAAACTTTCAGTCCTTCTCCACTATATCAGTCCCTTTAGGGGCTCTCACATCAGGATAATTTGATTCTTAAAAATACATTAATTCAGATCATACATTACACCAACAAATTATTCCACTTTCTTTGTATAACAGGTCTGATCCAAGCAGAATGGCTATTGCAGCAAAGACAGCTTCTGTAATTAATATGTAGTGGGTGTGTGTGTGGTGCAGGAAAGGAGCATTCGCAAGCTGTACTTGAGGGTAGCACTGAAAGAATGGTTATTGGCAGACCTTTTGAAGAAATTTATATCTTGCCGTAGAAATATAAAAATGTTTTGTTGCTTTTATGAAAGGTTTATTACAATTTTACAAAGCATTCACAAATCTGCAGCCTGAACCTTGGCTGGGTGGGTTATTATACATTAAAGCATTACTTCAATTTTGCTCCACAACAGTGGAAGTTCTGTGAAAGCAATCAAAAAATGGGTGTTCTCCCCCATCCCCACCCCCAGTGTCTGAGTTGTCAAAACAGTCTCCCCTCAGCAAAAAAGGCACTAAAAAAAAAAAAAAAAAGAGTTAAAATAAATCTTCAGAAGTCGGTTTGTGATTTAGAAACCTACATCTCACTGTCAGAGGTACTTCTGGTACTCATAAACTTAAGCACAGTTAATCAGAACAAACTTTTTGAGAACATTTTAAGTCCCACACCTCCAGGAAGGACTCCAGGTATTTTGACAGGAGTTTGCATCCTGCCAAGGTTCATATGACACAGAGTCCCAGGGTTCAAGTTATTTCTGAAAAAATCTTTAAGGGGAATTTCAGAAACTGAAGAAAAGCTTCAAAGGTGTCTATGTGTAAAATTTTTGTTACGGTTAGTTACAGTTATCTTTTTTTTATTTCATTTAAGCAAAATACATTTGACCCGGTGAGTAAACTGGGTGAGATTGGCTTTCTTCTAACGTCTGCAAACCAAAGTGCAAAAATCTGGTTTGAACTCAGGCTACTTAGGTTTGCAGCACTTTATAATTCCAATGCATTCAGAATCGATTTACTAGAGTATGAGATTTTTCTTATGAATATAATTGCATTTGAATGCAGTTTGCCAAAACCCCTTTTTTAATCAGGGAATAAAAGTACTATTTTTATGACTCCAATGTGTAGAATAGAAACTAGGGAAGCTGACAGTGGAAAAATGTTTTTCAGGGGTAACTGGGCTGGTTAGTATAAGACTAGCTGCGAGTTTTAGAAGGAGGGCATGATTTTGCTCATTATGTTCAGTCACTCCAATTGGCTTTAGCAGAAAATCGTTGCATGAAATATCTCGCTAGATCAGCACAAAGTTTACAAGATCTACGACTGAGTAGTAATCATCCACCACTGAGGAAGACCTAACTCTGTTAAACACATTTCTAAAATGACACTTTCAAAATGGATTTCAG
>NW_020955683.1:534026-581262 GCF_003031625.1 Empidonax traillii
AAAGAAAAAAAAAAAAAAAAAAAAAAAAAAAAAAAAAAAAAAAAAAAAAAAAAAAAAGAACAAAATGTAGAGGACAATTAAACATGCAGAACACTTTCTCCTCCAAAATCCTCACATTGGTAGTACTACAATAATCTTCAAATTTATCACACCAGACCTCCAAGTGTGGTAATGCATCTTTAAAATATGAACTTCAAGCTAAAATATTAAACATGTGTTTCCTCCTCTATAGGATAAGTGCTGAAATGTCACACACTATTGGGGAAAATGACCCGTAAGTGTTTTTTTCCCTCCTACTGGAGCAGTTAGTGTGGCGTGCAGTGAACCAAATCAACAATGTGATTCAAGCTGTCTCTGCAGCGTCATGGTGAAAGAAAGGATAAACTATAAAAACTACCCTCCTACAGCTCTTAGTTCTTGCTTCCCACACTTTAACATCTTCTGTCACCCCTGGCGCTGTTACTGACCCATACTAAGCTAAACTAAAGGATGATAAGTTTGCTGCCTTTGCCCTTGTCCTAAGGGGCTGCACATTATCCTATCAAGCATCAGAAGCCATTTCTGTGGGATATTTGTCAACCTACGAAGTCCTTTTAGAACAAATGAAATGGGCAGCGAATTACAAAAATGTCATTCTCTAAAGGAAATGGATGAAGGCTTTTGTTCTCCAGTAATAAATAGATGCCATAGGCTTATAACACTATTTTTGCATTACATTTGACAGGGTTACTATTTCCAGTTCATTAAGGAAACAGCTTGAAAACTATTTTTTCATATGCTTTTAAAAATAATGTTTTCCCAGTAATAAATATAAGCAATAGCTCACATAACAGTAACTTCAACAACAGAATTCATTGAAAGGTACTTCTATTAGGGATTACTAAATATAAAATGGCAAGTTTTAAATATTTTTTTTCAGTATATATGCATGCCTATTTAGCAGACAGGTAATAAGCATATAAGCATTAATGCCTCTCCTTGATTTTTTAAATGTTGTGAGATTGTTTTTAAGTTTATCTTTTGCTAGACCAATTGTCTTTTGCGTGATGGTCCTATGGAACCTCATGATATATACACCATAGGCTAAGGTCAAGAAAAGGAATAATAACTCACTTCCTTAAATGAATGCTTCAAAGTAAACCTTCTATGTTTAATAGCAGTAAGGAGAGGTCAGGATGACACTCTCCCAGGCTTGAGAATAAAGCCTGTGTGTTAATATTTTCCATGAATCTCTGGGTGACAAAATGGTTGCTTAAGTGTGTCCCCAACAAGATATTTTACAGTGCTATAAATGTCGTACCTCTGAATTTTTACCAAAAGCTAAACTGAGACATTCATGTAGAAATACAGAAAATGGTACTTTGATACTTTCCTTTACTATTTAATGTTGTGCTAAAATGCTTCAAAGGGGATTATTAATTATTTTGGCACAGAAATTTCTTTCTGAAGATGCTAACTGACGGGAAAATTAAGTGATATGTGGTGTATTGACAGAAGTGAACTTACCTGCTATGTCAGTCATAATATTTAATGTGTAAGGTGTATTTCTCTCATCATCCACTAATCAATTATTAAGGGAAAATTTTATTTACATCAAAGTGCTATATTTCTTATGTTTACAGCTTATTTTGCCTGTAAAATATTTCAACTACTGTATTACTGGCGCTAGTTACCACTGATTACAAGAGAACATTTTGTTAATAAGAAGAGTTCAAAATTGATTTTGCAGGAAGATAAATCAGTAAACCAGGATATTACCTGGTCCCCTGCTTTGTAACTATTTCACTAATTCCAGACTAATTATATTAAGATCTTTATTAGTTAGATCTTTTCACAAAGTAAGCTGGATATGGACCAAATCTAGGGTGAACAGTAAAGAATATATTGACAAATGTACTCCTTCATTGTAGTGTATTTTTCAAGACACACACCACTGCACATTTCAGATTAGACTCTGTCCCTTAGTTATCATTAGTCATGCAGAGACAGCTAAACTTCACGATGAATAGTTCCCGGCAGTCCAGCACATTCCCTTTCTCGCCCTGCCCACCAGTGCTGTATCCTTTCATGCGTGGCTTCCCATCCTCAGGTGAGGAACTCAGTCTCTTTGAGACCTAAAATAGCTAGACTCTGCCAAGGTGTACTTCTAGGTGTGGGACTGAGGGAGTTCATCTCTTCCTTTAGTTGGGGGAACCAGAATTATCCTGGTTTTAGACTGAACCGATGAATTTCTGTTGCTGAAACAGAAATGACAGTGGGGGTTTTTTAAGAATGATGAAATAATTAAACAGACAAAAATGTTTGAAGTGGAAAACAAAGTTTAACATGAAACTTCCAACTGCTTTGCTTAAGCACTTTTAATGAATCTTGGAAAAGAAGGTTAGACTTGGAAAATGTTTTAATGAAAGGGCTACTAGAAGTCCTGCCTCTAGACAAAGCAGATCTATTATTAAATTTCTTCCTCTGACTAACTGATACAGTGAAAATATTCTCTCCCTCTATGATTAAAGTGGGACGTCATCAGCAGAGAGAAGATAGCCCATACCTAAGGCTATGGCATTTTCTTGGGACGCTGGAGATTATTTGTTCAACCCCTCTCAGAAAGACCAGGGAACAGACCCATCTGTTCCGCAAGTTGGATGCGTTGTGTGACCATGGGTCTTACCAAGTAGCAGAGGAATCACCAGCTCTAGTGAGGATTGGTACCAAACATGGACTTTTATTTCCTTGTGTTGTTTAGCTTTTTCAATATCAAACTAAGCTACCAAAAAAAAAAAAAAAAAAAAAAAAAGATGTTATTATTCTATAATGTAATTTGATTGGGGGAGAAAAATATGCTTTTCTTCCACATTGTCATTCTTCACTTTAGGGGAACCCTGTGAAACCATGTTCCAAGGGGGTTTTTGTTGCTCCTGTATTTTCTGGGGCAGAGCTGCTTTCAGTGTTAATAAGAACTCCACAAAGGCATAAAAGAGCGTGTTAACTTCACACAAAGGTTAAAACTTTCAGAATGTGTTATCTGAATTATCTTATGAAGAATATTGTGTCATGGTAAAGGTTATTAACAGTGTTGAGATCAGAATTTCAGGATGCCAGGATCCTGTTTTTTTTTCTGAAATACTGATCTTTCTGCAGCTCTTATGGATTTCAGGTTAGATGCCAGCCCTTTTCACCTGTGAAAACCAGGCCCACCTACTGGGATTTAGCTGCCAAAAAGGTATTTTAGCTGATAACTTTAATACACTCAGTTTTGAAAAAAATCTGTCTTTGATTTTTTTAGCATTCATCACTGCCTTCTCTAAAGGGTTTGGGAATAGTACTGTATGCTGTAGAACAGCTGCTGCATTTCACTCCAGGCATGTATGAAGTGATCACCGTACAGTTTTTCATACCAATTTGCTAGGTTTGCATAGCACTCTGGGATCCTGTAGATGAAAGAGACTGTATCAAGGTTAGATTACTGTTACAGTGAAACTCATACTAACAGGCACAAGCTAACCTTAATCACTTGTTCTAACACCCAGTAAAATTTTGGTTTCTGTGAAAGTTCCCTTCCATTAGTTCCGCTATATTATATGACTACCTGTTGTAATGGCCAAAATAATACCAGGCCCTTTGGTGGCTGATAAGAGACTTTTACTTTGGAGAGGGCATAAAGCCATGAAAAGATGTAGAATCAGAAAAAGAATGCCTGGTGCTAAAAGCTCTCCTTCACAAGCAATCGCAGCACGGCTTTTCTGAAACTAGAACTGCAATAATATTAGGCAAGCCTGAATTCTTTACAGGCAACATTTAATATGAACTCTCCCAGGAAAACAACCTGAACAGTAAATATGAAAAGCCATTTAAAGAGATATGCTTATTTTACTCTGCTGACCTTACAGTTTCTGTTTAAAAGGGCCTTAAAACAGCAGCTGTAGTCCTGGAGTCATCTTCGGTGCCTGCCCCAGTTGCAGCACATGGTGGGCATCTCACAACCAGCTGCTGTCACAGCACTTAGACCAACTGACACACAGGAGCTCTCACAGCTGGTAAAAGATTTGGGGAGTTTAAACTAGGAAGTTCACTCATACCTACCCACACACAGTTCTCACACTTACAAGTGTCAGAGATATTACCATATCTTGTGGTTTTACTTTCTTGAGCCATGGACCCAGAGAGTGCAGGGTAGTTTTTCCACATCACTAAATGATAATATCCGGTTACTGAAAATACACATGCACAGAGTGTTTTTATACAGAACAGATGAGGGTAAGACATGTACAGAAACTGTTGAGATGAATAAGTTCATCAATTATTTTTCTAATTGTTATAGCTAATGCAGAATAGTGGGTACTATTTGTAACCAAAGAGTGAATCAGAAACCAAAAGCAAGAATTTACTTACAAAAACATGATACATAAAAATTAGTAAAAAACTCCCAACTTAAGTCACAGTTAACTCTGTGAAACCATAATAATAATAGTAATAATAAGAATAAGAATTAATTTCCAGTCATAATTTTCTTTAAAGTTCAAGGATTTCAATGTGCTTGACAAACACTAAATTCCTGGGAAGCGCAAGTCGTGCAGATAAATGAATTAAGACCCAGACCACAAGCCAGACTAAGGTGTAGGACTCAGAAATTCCCCTTTAGTCCCATGCAGTGACTTCAAGTTGAAGTCATTCATTCCTCTGCAAAGAAGAGCTCAAAAATGCAAGGGATTAGGTTATGGTAATGGTTTAGCTGAACGATTTGCATACACTCAAGAGCATGTGAGAACAATTGGTCTTCATCATAGCTGACAGTCATGCCTCTTTGTGACTTGTTTGGCAAAAAGAGTACAACAAATTAATTTATGTCACTTCAGCAGGCAAGTAGTAAAATGTGGGGGGTTGGCTACTGATTCATGTATGCTGCAGCAGTGTGACATGTATAAAAAAGTGGGAAACATTTCTTTCCTCCCAAATCCTTTCGCATCTCTAGATTACCAGAGGGTAATGACTATGCCACGAAATCAAGGTCAGTTCTTATCAATTTCAATGAACACTTTTACAAAGAGTGAGCCTCGTCCAAGAACTGCAGTTTTCATTTACCAAGACACCTAAGAAGAGCTAATATTTTGAGGAACCTGTGAATTCCATCCCCTATTTTCAGCATAAAATGAAACTTGACTAAAAGTGAGCATTTCACAGCATTTGTCACATGAGTCTAAAAGTGCAATTTTAATGCTACCAGACAAGGGGGAAACATCTACCACCTCACAGAATGTGTAAGTTAAAGAAATAGACATTATTCCAAGGATGCCATAAATGGCATGTTGCTTACAGACTCAGGAAGTGGAAATATACTATTGACATTTGATAATCCAAATCTGGTTTTGTCTATGGCTCTATCAGTGGCGACAAAAACAGAGGGAAGAAAAATTTTGAGAAAACCCAGTGCACTAGAGAAGCTATGTATGCTCAGCTGTGTTCCCCTAACATTGTCACACGTTGTTTTTCTCACAGTAACTCAATGCCACAGGGCTGTTGGCATAGAAAGGTCTTGATTTAATCAGCACAAAACATCCCAACAAGTCTTAATCATATACATTACATGAGATAAACATTTACAAAATTAATATTGATGTTTCCCATGCTAGCAAGCAAACCTGTCAATGTAGGAGGAACATACCATTTTAATACCAGTAAAAAATGCTCTAGAGCCCATGTGTGACCTTGTTACCACAATCAAGTGCCCTCTTTTTCTTTGGTGATACGCTTCTTCTCCATACTGAACAAAATTACCTTCTCTTTAGTAAAGGAAATCAGGACTAGTATCTTACTCAACTTGGTTTTCTCACGTTCAGTGTTTGTTGAGGTGCCTTAAATGCATATAGTGACATAGAAAAGTGTTCTTTCCAATAATATTTCAGGAAAATATAATTTTTATTTATGTCCTTTTTATTAATTTATCCTAATTTTGCTCTTTAGGACATCAAAGTGAAACCAAGAAGGAAACCTGTCTATTCAGGATCATGAATGATTTGAACACCTCCCAAAAGCTTTTGCAGTGGCTCACCTACCCTTATCAGGGTAACCAAGCAAAAACTGTTGACAAAGGAATTGTACCCATAGAAATAGCAATTATCCAGAGACCAGAAAGGATTACACTTGCTCAAGCACAGCGAATGTCCTAGAGCAGAGATCTCCAGGCACGGAGGGTATCCATACCAACATTTTAGTTCAGAGCATGAATGTGCTTCTGAAGTGAATCTCCTAATTTCTCCACTTACTCGCTGCATTTCAGTTTGCATCATGATCTAAGAATGCTTGTGCTGCTTTCCAAGTAAACCAGCAGCATATACCTACCTGCTCCTACTCTTACCAGATGTTGAGTTCACAAGAACAGGTGAGAAAGTAACACATAGTAAAAACTTTGCAGAGCATACACTGCAGAAAGTCATGTCTTCAGCATCAACAATTTCACTCCAGAGATCTGTTCTTACCAAGCTACACTACTTGCTAATGGCAACGTAGCTGCTGCGAAACGCAGCTACTCCTGCTGTTCCTTCACTCCCCTGATGTTCTTTAACCATTTGAAAGTATATGCAGGGAAAGGATTTAGAGAAGTCAAATATCTTCAAAGGAAAAATTAATAAAAAGTTTCAACTCATTAACCTCTTTAAGATACAACATGGTTAAAACATTTCCTTTCAATACACACCCAACCAATTACAGAAATAGTATAACTGAGCAGAAAACGAAAGGTTAATGGTTATGGCACATACAATAGCACAGCACTTTATTTTTCTTTTGTTGTTTTTCCTATCCACTCTCTCATCTTCTAATGTTTTTTCACCAAATTGCATATCTCCAAACTCAATGGGATTTGGGTTGATGCTATTGTAGTCTTCATACCTGTGAAGTGGCTGTAAATCTGTGGGAAAGCACCTGTCATCTACAAGGTCCCAATTTCTTCAGCCTCTAGACTCAGCTCTAATTTTAATTTCCTTGGCTCAATTAGTAGATCAACTTTCATTCTGTATAAGCTCATTTGTTTAACCAACTCCTTCTACTTTACACCTCAAATTTAACATCTTCATGTCTCCCCTACAATGCAGAAAAGCAAGCAATGTCAAAGGACAGGTTCCCCTACTATTCATCAGTCAAAACCCACAGAGTTGCTGTGGGACACATTCCTACAAAGATAAAATGGAGAAATATGACTTTTTCTGTCACAGTACACACACTGCTCAGTGCAAAAGAAATGCCACATACATCAACATTCATTTTTCATACTAGTCTAGTGTGGTAACACCTACATTAACTTTAATGGATTTAAACTAATTTACACAGAAGTAAATTTGGACCATAGGAAGTATGACCTTAAGCTGATTTAGTCAGAATATGTAAGTTAATATGTTTTTATTTCAAACTGATATTATAGTGCTCACCCATTTTAAAGGTCACCGAAATATTAAAACCTGTTTATTAATATCAAATAATAGGACATAAGCTTTTAAACTGAGCAAAAAACCAACAGAAAACATTGAAATTACTTCCAGCTACTGATGAGCTTTTTTCTATAAAAAAGAATGAGCCATGACTCTGTCACCCTTCAATGAACTACTAATCTGCCCAAAGCCACTTCAGGACCCCCTTGTTAGTACTGTACTTATAGACACCTAACTCTGTCCAGCTCCAAACATCTCTCCCTACGCACCCAGTGTTCAGATCATCCTCCTGAACTGATTGCAGTGCTGTAGTTCATTCAGGCTTGACAACAATGTGCCCTTTACTTATGTAATTTGAAGGGAAAGAGAGAAGAGAGAAAAGAGATGGCTTCTCCTGACGTATAAGATCATTCTCCCCTGTTTCTAGTGGATGGGCAATAAAAGACTTAAGGCAGTGCAGGGGGCTCAGGAAAAGAAACAAACAAACAAACCTGGAAAAATGCATCCAAGCAATACACTGTGATAAATAATGAGAGTGAAGTTGAGGGGGGGAATTAGAAAGGGTAGCTTTTTTTTTTTTTTTTAGGAGACATTACCTCAGCATATAAGTTAAAAATTACTCTTTTATGTAAGTGTATATATTTATGATATATGTATGCATTATACATATAAGAATATATGTTGACATGTAGACTGTCAGATTTTCCTGATCCATCACATTATCAACAAAATCTATTACTATTAAACATTCATAATCACAGGCAGATACATACACACGTATCCAAATATTCAAATTAGTGCCTGTATGCACACACTTACACATGCACACACAAGCACTGCAACATCATCTCTATAAGGCTATAGCTCTACAAATATGCTGCAGGATTCACACAGAGCCACACAGTGCTGGCATTATGAAAAGCAGCAGAAGCTGGACCAGCTCTTCTTCCGTGGTAAAACCCTCACTGCACTCCATGAGAGCAGAGCAGTACCAGTGCATCTAACGAAGCATCCTGATCACATTCAAACAGCTTACCCATAAAGTGTATATATGCATAAACCATCTACTTACTTCATGCCAGAGGAATACACATCTGCACATAAATACATAAATCTTAAACACAGAAAATATATACTAAGGCTATAAAAATTTGGTGTGCTAGAACTAGATGGGATGCTCATGTTATTGCAGATGAGGTGGGTATTGTCTGAGCTTTTGTGTGCTTTTGGCTCTACAACAGGCAAAAGACTGACTGAGTTTCTCTCTCTAGTTTATTATTTTTCCCTAAACAGGGTTTTGGGATGAGTACTGAACCTCCACCAAAGTGTGGAAAAAAACCCCTTTTCAAACAGCAAGTTCAATGTTTTCACAATTTTCATGTCATTGCAGGTGATAAAATATACACAGTGTTCTCTTTGGATCTGTAAAAGGCTTTTCCCTTTGCTACAGCTCTAAAGCTTATTTTTCATTTTAATACTTCAGATAGTAGCTTGTCCGGTTTCTTTTCATCTCTACCTTTCCCCCCTCTTTTTTATTTCTCTCTTTCTTAAGTATTGTATTACATGAAATTCAGCCCTTATTTGGCAGGATTTTATGCAGTCTGTGGTGAGAGCTGAATTCTGAAAATGTTCAGGAAACACTGGCTAAGTGGAGAAATTTATTTTCCTGAGCCAGAGATAACATCTTTCTTAGACTTCTTTTTAAAATACTGGCACTTGTCAAGCAGAATTCTCCTGTTCCCCCTTTTCTCTCTCTCTCGTAAACACACACGTGCACACTTATTAAGAATGCAGCAGAACTTAGCTGACACTATAAGCTGGAGTTTTTATTCATTCTGTTTCTACACCCAGTAGAAAGAAAAAAAAAAGAAATTGGAGATGTTAAAAAAAGAAAAATCCTTTTTTTTCCCCCCCTTTCCTTTCCAGAACATTCAGCCCTTCTTATCCTCTTGTTTTTAAAAGATGATCTATGTCTCCCATGCCAACCAGGCTTTCACATTTTTCTTCATTAGAAAATACATCTGTAAAACAAGTCAAAATTTTGGCATTTATTTTTATGGTCACAGGGTAATGTTCTTTAGGAAACATAATCTGAAACATAAACAGTGAGGGTGAAGCCATCATTCCTCATCCAGGGCACAAGACAAAACTGAAGAGTTAAGTGTACACACTGATTCAGAGCTCTGCCTGCGCGGCACAGCTGTGTGCTACACATTTTGGGGAGGACAGCTGGAGGCCGAGAAGGTGATTTGGCAAAATCATTTGGGGGTGGCCAGGAGCAAGGCCGAGGACAAAATTAAAGGCTCGGATCTATAAGGAGAGAAGTTTAATGCCTGAGTGCTCGTTTTGAACTGTGACCTAAGGTTTGGCTGGGCACTAACCACAGCATGCCTCATCAGCTCCTGTCACGGGTACCCCAGGGTATACCTCCAGCAGGGAGCAGCTCCAGAGCCGCATCCTCAACCACCAGCTCACTGACACACTACTGAGATCCTGCCGAGAAATCAGCATGCAACCCGAGAAAGCATCCTTTCCTCTGGAATAAAAATTAATATTACTTGTCATATTTCATGTCTGAGCTCTTTTCATGCTTTATCCTCTGTAATGAGGGCTAAATTACCAATATTAGTAGATTTTCATGGCTAGCACAGAAAGAGCTGTTACCAGAATAAATGTTTGCATTGCTTCTGTTGGACACAAGCTTTGCTAATGCAGCTTTGCTAATTATTTCTAAATAGGCAATAATCTGCATCCCCTAGTGCTGGGTAGTGGATTGGCCACGTACCTGCTATTTCCCTTATTTACATGTTTTACAACTTTATCAACTACACTAATTACACTCTGAACACTGTTTAAAATTTTCTGTTAATAGAGATACAATGATGCACCAGAGGATGTGTATTTATGCCATAATTACGCCTCTGTTCCTGCGATGCAGTCTCCAATTAGCTGTCGACGGTGGCACAAGCAGCTGCCTGATATTCTAAAGCAGTGAAACATCTGCACGGCGGATGATACGCTCACATGGATTTTTTTTTTTTAAGCCTAGAAATTTACACCCAAGGGAGTGCAGACAAATAGGAGCCTGTCATGTGTAGGGATGATTAGAAATCCTCACCATGGCAACATTGGAGCAGCCATGTCACAGAGTGAGGGGACACATGTCTAGATGAAGGCGCTAAAAACATTTGCCTTTTTTTTTTTTTCTCCACCATTCCCAACTTCCCTCCCTCCCCCTCTCCTTTTCATATTCTTCTTTTTGCATCTAAAGCCAACCAAAACAGCAGGTGAAAAGGCCAAAATCTGCAGCCCATGCAAGGAATATGACACAGTAGATTTAGTGTCAGGAAAACAGCAAGCAATCAGAGGATGCTGCCAGGCATCCGCTGGATATTTTCTTTCAGGTGGGGGAGGGAGAAGGTTGAAAAATAAAGGGGGAAAAAAATATGGGCATCATTCAAAATAAAGCTCCGATGTCTTGATCCTAGAATGACATTTAATAGATAAGTTCCATTTAACCCTCATTAACAATTTTTCTCTAACTAGTTGACCAGCCGGCATGTACTGATGAGGGGGGGAAGGGAGGGAAAGAAAGGTGAAAGCCTGGTATAAGCCTCTGTTCCCAGCACACCATTTCAGCTTCGAGACATTGTATGTATAGAAAATGTAACAGTTAGTAGACTTACTGTATTCTCATCTCTATACCTAAAATCTTAATTGTACAAATGAGGATGTTAATTTTAACAGGCTCCTTCTAGGCCATTGCCATTTTTAATGTAATATCAATTTCTTATAATGCAATCATTATAATTAGTCAAGGGTATCATTCTAGAATACAGGCTTGCCTGAACTGTAGGGGAATGGCACTGGTTTGGATCCAAATCTCTGGTTCTTACCCCATCTATCTTTGACTGGTCAAATAGATATTTCCACCAACATGTTCAGGAAAGGCTCCAGAGCAGTCCAGAAATCTTGCAAAGCCAACTTATAAGATGTTCTTTGTTCAACTGGATGGAGAATTTGAGAGACCAGCTGCACTTGTCTGAAGAGAGCTCACAGCATTTCTCTCTTACTGGATCTTGAGCCTCAAACAGCAGCTCTAAGCTGCTGCTTCTACCCACTTTTAAATTACGGTGTTTTAATAAACATTTTGTTTCTAAAACAGTGGCTAACCTCTGTGGTATCTAAAGTATTTTGTGAGGCCTTTGTAATAAACATAAAATTCATGATTCTTAAAAGAATATATTTATGGGATTAGTGTCCAAGGGTCTAATTGATCTAGTGAAAGAAAGCACCAAACAGTGTTGAGCAGAGAGTGCATAAAAATTGGGTTAGAGGGCTGTGAACGACTACTTTGTTAACACAGTATCTCAAAAGTGAGAGTCCCAGTTGTAACACCAGAGGCTGCCACACTTATGGACACGGCACAAACCTCAGCATCAGGATTTGGTTTGAGTATCACTGCCTGTGCTGTAGAAGTCAGGCCCTTCACGCTACTTCTAATTAAATTCCAATCAAAATAAGCAAATTAATTAACATTTGCTGATTTCAGAGCATGTGCTCTAAATATATTGAGAATGAGTAACTAAAACATTTTGGAAGGTAATAAGGAAGTTTCCCTGTGTAATTACTGAGGGATGCAGTAAAACTCTTCCCTGTTACAGAGTACCTATATCACCATACCATGTGCATAAATTTCACTTGTTATTCATAACACATACCCTGTTTTGCTCAGTTCTCGTACCGGAGAGTATGATATTGAAGAGCCACTATGTGTCAGTGCAAGGACAGAGTTTATCTGATAAACAAGTCATTTTTGGAAACTGCAGATGCTCCTACTGTGAAGCATTAAACGTGGCCCCTCTTAGATACACAGAATGGGGTTCTGGTCAACTGAGCACAGGCTGATAAGCTCTGCACAGCTCTGAATGCTGTTTGCCCACATACTAATGTTAAACAAAAGAACTGCAGACTGCAGAGAAAGCATGCGGGTCAGACAACTAAATTGCTTAAACCCTTAGGCAGGCTTCTGAAAAGAAAAGCCATGAAAGAAGCTGATATGAGCTTTTATTCAGAATTGTTCTGTTTATTATCCCTGTTAAGAAAATGATGGTAAGTATCTTGTTAAACTATATATTCCCAAATAAGACAAGAGGACAACCACCTACTAAACAAGATACAATATGCCATTGGTCATTACATGATCAGACATATATCTGTTTTACATTATTTTCAAATTATGAATATAATAAAAAGAAAACAATAAAGCTGCACAGATAATAACAAATGCTGTTAAATTGCATTTTTTGCATTCAGTCATATGATTTGTCATTGGAAGTTTGAAGGTAATAACAGTCTGTCATTGTGGAAATCTACTTCATGTTAAAATTTCACAATCTTGTATTAAAACTTTGTTAGAGTACAACTGTTATAACTCTATTCAGCTGCATTATGTCACAACAATAAATCTATGACAAAGTATATCACTGTGATAACATCTAAAGTTGCCTTGGATGAAATGGTGATACGATTTTATTACAAGATTTCTCCTATGGCTAGCACAATAAAATATTGAAAAATAACACTTGTCTGGAAAAATGGTGGGGGTGGAAAGCATACGTGTCTTGGTAGAACTTGTGCTTTCCCTAAAGCCTGCTTGGTTTGCTCACCCCACACATCATAGTAGTATCTCTGCCTTTCATTACAGTGTGTTTTCTCTCTCCATCTCTCTTACACACCCATGCACGCGTGCACAAACACACACACACACATATGGCACAGAAAAAAGAGCAGAAGGGTACCTAAGGCTCAGGATGCTGAGCTCTACTTGTAGGTAGATGAGCCACTGTCAAAGTGAAAGTGTAGAGAGGCTGCCTCCAAAATCATGGTAGCTTGTGTAAAGCAGAGACTGTGAAAAACCTATTTATCAAGAAAAACAGAAGAGTGCCTCACACTCTGAGTCTCATAACAGAAACAAAATTAAACCCTCTGTTTTTTATTAAAAACATATATAAGACATCACAGGATTCCATTTTCATCTTTCTGACATATGCCTCATCTGATTACACATGAAAACCATTCCTAAAGAGGCATTGCAAGAACGCAGTGTGACTATCAGTACGTACACACAATGCCACTCAGTGTTAGAGCTTGAGGGTCTGAAAAATGCTGCTTTGTAAATAAGGTAAACAAATTTATTACAAATAGCCCTAGTCACCAGGAGAACAGCTTCACACCTGGAGCAACTTTGATGTATGGGACAAGTGCCAAGACCCTGTGTTTCTGCAGAGTCCTTTTACAAACTAGAACCTGCATGGAGTCAAGCCTCACTCCAGCCCACTTGGTCCTTATTCTCTCAATGCAACCCAGGCTGAATTCCAAGCTTTGCAGTGATCTTTGTAGCATACCAGTGGTGGGATAGGGCGCAGAGCAGATCAGTTCAAGCAAGGGGAGATTTTGTTCAAGGGCACACAGGAAATGTCACAGCTTAGTGGTGTAGAATGAACAAGATCAGAACAATCAGAAAAGAGTTATTGGACAGAACTGGTGAGTAAACCATATACTTTTCATGAGGAAGTAAAATACCACATTTCTATAGTAAAAAAAAAAACCAACCAAACAACAACAAAAAAAAACTCCACCAAAACAAACAAACAAAAAAATAAACAAAACCACCAAAACAAGAAAGCAAATAATGTTACACAAATACTACTCTCTGAAGTTGATTAACTTTTATGCCCAGAAAAAAATTCAACCTATTAATTCAGATGTTGCAACTGCCTCAGAGGAAGAAACGAAAGGTGCTATACTGCTTTTTAAAATATCTTATTTAGTACTCACCATCTTAGTGAGAGCTACTCTTGCAATGTGTGGTGCATATACCCTAAATAATATAGATTGTTTCAAATTAGTGAATGCAGAAATTATTTAGCTTGAGTGAAAGGGGATCTGTTTCCTCCCTCTTCTCCATTTCCTCCCCTGTCCCGAAATAGATGAGAACATACTCAGAATACTTAATAATATTTTTTGTTTTGCTTTGCATGCTTTAACTTGTAAATTTACCACTATTGAAAACAGCACTGCAAAATACAAAACTGAAAGCAGCAATTTTGAAAAATACCTAATTAAGTATCACAACATTAATATTTCTAATTGCCTCCAAGGGCTTTTTGACCTGAACAGTTACACAATTCAACTAGATTTCAAATATTCTTCGTCAGACCAAAGTAGGCAGAAAAGTCGTAAGAAACAACCTGCTTTTTCCCAGTATCCCTGCCCAACGAAGTAAGGAAGCGTAGCTGTCAGTATGTTTAAAATGAGAAGCAGGATCAGAGAGATCAAGGCTCTCTCTGTGTTGTAGTTTAGGTTGCTGGCCCAGAGAGCAAGTTATGTCCTTGGACTCCTGATCCCCAACCTGTCACCTGCATTATGGATTAATCTTGTACCAACAGTTTCTGAGTGTTAAGAGAGTTTGGATTTGAGCAAGAGCTATCGCGGTTGTGTCCTCAGTCATCTGAACTCACAGAGGCAGAAGGAATTGAGCCCTGTGCTTGTATTTACCAGAACAGATGCACGTAGAAAATGCATACTTGTGTACACAGGCTTATGCTACTATTTTTTTTAACGCTTAGCACTTCTAGCTCAAGTTGTTTCTATGGAGTTTTGTGTATAGGTTCTATTCCTTCTGGAAGTAGAGCTTTTCAAATTGTTTATGTATTCCCTATAGCTGGACTATGCAAAGTAGATGTTGTTAGAAATGCTTTATTTCACTGTTTTGACTATTTTGAGATTTTAGCTGCTAGTAAGTCTGCCTCCTTCCTACCTTTTGTAATTCAGTAACTAGCAAGGGATGATTTCACGTAATAAAAGTGGATGATATCATCATGATCTGGGGACTATACATACCTGCTACTCTTGCAGTTTTATTGCAGAATGAATAGTCCAGTAAAGTCTGAAAGCCACAACATCTGGTACTGAACTGTCAGAATTAGTCGTACCTTTAAATGACAAAGTATATGTACACTGACCTCAGATTCTATTTATTTTTAACAGTAGGTGGTTTCATAATTAATTTGAAGAAAAATTCTGTACAGTTAACCACCTTTTCCTGAGACTAGAACCTTTCTTGATTCTACTTGCTGAGGAAGGGAATAAACAGAAAAAAAAAGGACAAGTTTTATGAATGTCTCTTTTACTTTATTTTTCTTGTGTCTTTCTTTCTTTTTTTGGAGCATAATCCTGTAAAATGCTTAGCATCCTTGATATGTAATGTTTTCTGTGGGATTTACACCCTTCTGTATCGGGAACTTGACTTTCTTGGTCAGAAACAGACTTTATCATCCTGTAAAATAATATGAAATTTATTGGATTTCACAAATTTAGAGGTTTGCTTGGTTGTAATGTACTTCAGTATGCTTTTGAATGTATGAAATATTCTGTGGATCTCAATGATAGAACTGTAAACTAATTAATGTACTTTTTTTTTTTTTTTAAAGCCAGATATAGCCTATTCATTGCTGGATCATATGAACTTTATCCCTCTAGCAAGCCTACACAGAAGAAAGACTTGCATAGTAATTCCCAGATGGTGAAGAATTGTTTTTATATTTCAGTTAAGGACTGAAATTGGGAAATTTCTCTTTCACACCTCAATTTCTGTGTAGCTTGCACTATTATGCTCAGCTGTATTATAGAGCAAGAAGCCTTTAAAATATGTAAATTTCCAGATGAATTTCTGAACAGAGAATGGTCGTACAGACTCAACACATTCCAAAAACAGAAAATGTCAAAAGAAAGGAAACAGATCAAAACACTGTTTTTGACATTACTTTCAATTAAAGCTGCATCTGTGAGGTCCACATACGCTTGGTGAATTTTTAAGGAAAGAAAAGACATGAAGGAATTATTTTATACAGGATGGTGGAGGAATACCAAATAAATGGCAAGCATTATTTCATTATATTAAAATCCCCTCTGGTACTGATTTCAGAAGATCATTTTCACTGTCTTAGTCCCAAAATTTTGATATCCTGAAAGTAAAATCTGACTTCCCAAATTTTAGGAAAAAACCCTCAGAAATCTTATGAATTATATGAAAAGAATACTTCCTGCATTCTTATTGCACCTCAGAGTCTCATCATTTTTTTATAGTTTCTGAGTCAATTTATATATTAATTGAGGGAGATTCTATTGTTTCTCGTAGAATATTCTATGGCAATTACAGATTTTAAATACCTGTCCTTTTTAGAGAAAAATTGAGTGTCAACATAACCGTATGTTTATGCAAACAACTACCTCAATGCTGCATGGAAATGATGAATTTTAACATTCAAATGAGCATTTAGGGTTTTAAGCAGAAGTTTACACACAAGTGTCTGACATATGTATTCCTTTATACGTATATCTAATATGAAAGAAGCCTATCAGCTCAAGATAAAGCCTATATCCTGAAAGTGAGAGGAAAACAAGCCTTGTGGGCAGAAGAAAATGAGAACAAACAGGAATGTTTAAAGGTTTGTCTCTCCACAGAATAAGAAAATTTCAACAGAAAAAAACCAAAAAACAACAAAACAAAACCTAAACCCAAAACAAAACCCACAAAAACCAAACAAGAAACTCACAACCACAACATACTACACACCGCACCCAACCCAATTTTTAGAATGCAGATAAAAAGCTTATTTATTTCTGTGTGATTTTATATTTTTGACGCCTTTCCATTCTTAATGAGCAGAGTTTTCCATGTTGTGGTCTTTGGTGAGGCATTTTCCTGAGGGTCTGCCCCACTTGGTACATTATTCCCACGCCCTGTTGCTGCCATGTACACTGTCCTTGCCAAAATAGTCCCTGAGCATCAGTTCGCATGAGTGGCAGGAATTGCCCGGGTTGGCTGTAAGATCACCTTGCCAACAAATTTGACCTAACATCCCGAACTGGAGTTGATATATGTGCAGTGATTGCAATGAAGTAGACCTGGGATTATGAGGCACCTGCATTTCCACATCTGTGGAAAGACAAGTCTCAGGCACTTGCATTTCACATGTCATGCGTGGTGAAAGATGTGAGCATAAGGCCAGTGCTTCCACACCCAGTTTAGGTGTGACCCATTCAGGAGACAAAAAATGTACAATGTATATAAAAAGATGGGTAATAAAGCATACACACATACAGAGGCTTCAGCTTCCCAGAACACTAGCACTTTTTGAAAACTACATGAACCTCCCAAACTGCACCATAAACATCCATTAACATGATAATACCCATTATTCCAGCCAAATACAACTCATTTGTCATCTTTCTGTTGCAACCCGTTTGTGAGCATGTAGGAAGGGAAGGGGGGAATTCACAGTCTTATCTGTTGGGGGATTAGCTTCACAAGAAGGACCAATTTTAAGTCATTCCATGGTAGGGAAAAGCTAATTTATTTCTATTTATTGAAGGACTTTTTTAGTATTATACTTTCATGATCTTATGACTTAAGCAAAACAGTTAAAATAGGGAAAAGAAAAAAAATGTTATCCAGCATTCAAATTTTAGTTACTTGCATCAGAACTTCTTTATATTTTTTTTTTTTAAATTTCCTTATTATATAAGATGTGCATTTTAGTTGCTATATGGATGTCTGATCTAGTGGAAAACATTATGAACATGAGAAATCTGGTTTTTTATATTCTGGTGTTTTGCATAGGTCTCCCCTTGGCTATGAAGAGGTAAATCCATAGGGCTGTAACCTAATACAAGCTATCCTGGCTCTAGAAGGATTGTGCGTGGCAAAGTAGTTCAACAGGATACAATCTCTAAAAAATATAAATTACATGTAACTTAACCTCTTTCTCTTACAGATGTTGCTTCTATTCCACATTATCATACATCTTCCTCCACAGGTCCCAGAGAAGGAAGAATCTTAGATTGAAGAGGCAAAATAAAAACATTTGTTTCAATATGAATGAGAGGTAATATTGGTTAAAACTATTTGAGAAAACAAAATCACAAGAGAGCACAAAATAAATCCCGAACATTTATTTTTATGTTTGGGATTTTAGGCATGAAAAATCAATGTAAGTTCAAGTCTTATTCGACTCCCACTGAAGAATGCTAAAGCTACAGAGATGGTCACTGAAATCTGATTCAATGCCGTAGTTCCTATATAACTCCATGTTAATCAAGTATATTTAAGACAACTTAGCTTTGGAGGAGTATAAAAGTATGCTACAGAAGGACTGAATTTGGTGCTATATAAAATGCCATTAACCTCATAATAGAAGCAAAATAGAAGCAAAATTTATTTACCAGTTCAATTTCAAAGAAGTGCTTTATTTCTCCCTCCATTCAAGAAAAAAAAGTTTTGTCAAATATTTCAAATAACACAGTATGAAACTGAAACAAAAAGAGAACATTTTGCTTGAAGTTATGAATGTAGAAACAAACTGTGGAGTAAGAGTCCAAATCTGATCTTATTAATGGAGGTCATGTACAAGAACCAGCACTTTGTAAACGTCATCCCAAAACATGCTACGGAGATAAGACTGGGTGGGAAAGTAATAAAGGTGGTAATTAGCTGAAATATGAAATATAGATTCATCTTTTACTCATGGTAATGCTGTTAACAGTTTTGAGACTTCCTCTTTTTTCTTTCTATGTTAAGGACATTCAGGTTCCTGCATGCCTACTCAGCTGTTTTCACACAGATCTGGTTGGAGGTATTGCAGAAATGGGCCTGAAGAAAATGATGCCTGATACAATATTCAGAATTTAATTATGTGTTACAGAAAGACCCTTCTCTATAGCCAAAAACCCATGTGAAGTTCATACCTCCTGTTGTTTGGGGAAAATAAAAATACACGCCCAAGTGTATCTGAAATGGTACAAAAAGATCTGGTTGGTCTTCTCTAACATTTTACTGCTGAAAAGTAATAAAAAGGAGGTGTTCATTAATTTTCTTTTTTTAATTAATTTTTTTTTGAGAGTGACAGTAGCATGGGAGAGTAGGAACAAGCTAAAAACCAAAAAATTCCTAATTATCTTGTTTTCAGCAATCTCATTTAATATTTCAGTTCAACCTCTCCTTTGTGACAAATTAAAACCTGAATTAGTCTAATTGAGAAATACTTCTAATTATCCATACCAAAACCTATGTGCACCAAACCAGAAAGTAAAATAACCAAGGCATCATTTTTATAAGTAGTAGGAAACTCAATTGAGGAGAGCAGCAGGGCAACATTTAAGAATGATCCTTTTAGTGATTCTAAGAGGGAGATGATAAATAAGGGAAAGACGTGAGGAAGGAAAGGTTCATTTGTTTCAGCATTAAATCTCCTTTATCTGCTTTTCTCCCATACCCTTGTACACTCCCATCTTCCTCAACATAATAAAATTTTTTAATCAAGAGCTATCTAATTCTTAAAAAGCAGAAAATTCTTTAAAACCAGGAAATTTTCCCTAATTATGGGTCTAAATTCACCGTAGAAGTAATTTTCATATCTTTGCAGAGACTGTGAATGCAAATAAAATCTCCCTTTTGTACTAAATTGTTACAATGATAAATTTACATTGTATTCATACATGAATGCAGTCCCTGCTTAGTTTCAGTGTACTACATGTATTTCTAATGGAATTGTTCCCATTTCAGTACTTGTGAACAATATCCTTTATATCTTTCATATGAGAATAGACATTATGAGACCATTAATGGGCAAGATTTGTCCATAAAATACTCCAGGGAATTTTCATGTAAATTTGCATACTTTTTCTAAATATGTATGCGAACTTGAAAGATGAGGCTCTTAGATATAGAGGATGCAACATTGGAGATAGACAAATGAACCCATCTCCCATTCTTCACAGACCTGACACTACACATGTGGTAAACTGCTTTTGTCATTTCAGTTTTTTTAATATAAAAATTCTAAATTACCAGATTTCTAAAGGTCAGTCAAAACTGACAATGATCATGAAGATTTTGCCTTTTCTCAATCAAATAAATTCAAGATCTCATAAGCATTTAGGCCCCTATACAGAAATGGTAACTTTCTAGATGCTGAAGAGAGAAATGGACACTGTAATGAACACTAATTATGAGATATGGCCAACATCTTTGAAAAGAATCATCTCTCTTTGAAAAAAAAAAATCCTCTTTTGTTTGGAAGTTTAAGAAAAAGGAATCCAGGCCAAAGAACTGAAGTTTAATTTCAACAGCATATATTCCTTTAATGGTTTTCATTCAAATATTCACTGCAAAAGATCCTTAGAAAGTATCCCAAAAAACACACTTGAGTATGATATGCAAGTGCCTAAAACTCCATTTTCATTTTTTCCTTTGAGCTAATGCCTCATCTCCTCCTCTCTCTTTCCTCACCCTTTGGCTGCTCTCAGTTTTAAGCACAGTCTGGTCTTTCTGTTACGTGTATGACTTCTGTTGTATCTGTATCTCAATCCCTGAACAGTGCTCTTAAAACACCATTATATCAGAAATAATGAGTGGTGTGGTTATCTTGCAGATGAACAGTTCTAAAACAATAGTGTGTTGCCAATGTTCCCGTGTAAGAATGAAAAGAAAAGCACACAGTAAGGAAATAAGTTATGCTTTCAGTTACCAGGGGAGGTACAAAAGCTGTCAGCCTGCACTCAAACTGCTAAATAAATGAGGTGAGGGATAGCTAAGTGGCAGAGACAAGTTCAGATCCCCAGTAGTTGGGGCTAGATGGCTCTGTGACCAGCAGGCACACTTCCTCTGTACATGGCAATGGGATTTCTCTGTGCATCAAGTGGCTCTTTCAGTGCTAAGAAATACAACTATTCTGTATGTCTGTATTTTTAGTGAGTTCACAGTATCTGGAAATAGTGCAAG
The DNA here is from genome assembly GCF_003031625.1 of Empidonax traillii. NCBI lineage: Eukaryota > Metazoa > Chordata > Aves > Passeriformes > Tyrannidae > Empidonax > Empidonax traillii. The sequence continues at coordinate 555,291 of NW_020955683.1, forward strand.
GATTGCAACACAATCGATCAGTGGTGTTTTCATCTCATCAAACTGAGTACACAATGTTGCATGTCCTGAGACATACCGTAAGGCGTGGATGAAGGTTGAAGGAGTATTGGAGTGATGAGGGAAAGAACTGTAGAGAATAGCAAGAACCAAAACTGGTGTTACCTGGCTCATGCTACTTTTTGGGAACAATTTTAAGAATGAAGTATCCTATGAAATACCCTAGTTTCTCTAAGATGCAGTAAATTGCAGCAATCCAAGCAGATAAAGACAACAAGCTATCAGTTAAATCCATATGGCTCACCACAGTCATATTTGGTTTCTTTTATTTAGCAATGTATCTATACCAGACTTATTTAAGAATTTATGCCTATAGAGAACTACTTGAGGAGATTCTGTCTTTTCTATACTGTACATTACTGACATGATACATTCTTTTCGGTTACAACTATTTTTTACTACAACCTGCCATATATTTCAGAAAGAAAATGGATGCTTTCAATAACAGCCCCATAACAAAGATGACACAGACATGTAAAAAAATGATATGGACAACAAGGAGAAACGTAAAACCAAGTATGAATATCTGTATACAGTTTATGGTGAAGTTTGAAAATGATGGTAGAGAGAAGGAGGCAAAAATCTTGTCATTTATTAAATGGATTTGTACCTGCACCTGTTGCACACATATTTGAAAATACTTGCCTTCGCAAAATTTAGATAACTTTTTCTTTATACTTTTACACTAAGAAATGGATGTGTAATCTCTCTAAGTTTTGTATTTCCATACATTTGATAATTTTTTTTGAATGGTCTTGAGTCAAACATACATATCTCATTGCCTGTTTTTTCAAAATTCCGAGCTATGTTACTTACATTACTGTATTGCCTGTACAGAGCAACGTTGAGTTCTTTTCTGTGTTTCAAAGAATTATTGTGAAAAACACATATGCACTGGGGGAATGCAGTAGGCTACATGTAGGGACGTGCACAAAAAGCTCAGATAGCCCAAGTGAGAGAAGGAGAGCAAAATCTGTTTAATTGCCTAATTGGCTGGAAAAAATCTAGTCATGAAGCATTTTTAGATGCTCAGATCTAGTCTAGGATTAAGAACACCTTTGCACCTGATGGAAATTAAGTCAATGTTTTGGATTTTAAAAATTTTAACATGGATTAGTAAGTCTGCTATCTACAACCAATTAAAAGTATATACAAAAGTCCACTCCTATGTTTAAAACAATAAGGAAGAAATAAACAATGGCCAATATGGAGGAAAGGGAAAAAAAAAAAAAAAAAAAACAGAAAAAAGTAATTGCACCAGCTATTTATTGGAATGAAGAAAGATAACTTTGGTATATGACAGGAAACTGGGGGTATTTTGCAGATTTATTATTTTATTTACTCTTAAAACAAGCCAATAATAGACATGTTCTTAGGAACAGAAAAGTTGCTTATTTCTGTACTATAAAGTTCAACAGAACTATGCACCTATGGTTTCACAAGGCATCAGTCACACTTCCACAACGTGTGCTGATACAAATATAAAAGCTTCATTTTAAAGGATAAATAAAGCAACACTATTATCTAAACAGGGTAAAATTTAACATCCTTGTGGTTTGTGGAAATTTTTGATGTGCCTGCTAGCTTTTCAATAAAAATCAATTATGCCTTAAATGCGAGCGGTAGTCAACATACTACAGACTATAAATTCAATTTCATACTCAGAAATATGGATTAGCTGAACTTGATGCCCTTCCATTGATTTCAGAAAGCAAAAGCTGATAAGGTAAATAATAGTAAGAAGCTCTCTGACATTCCACATCAAGTTCCGGATTTCCATATTATTTTTGTAAGAACTTTCCAGCCACCACAATATCCTCCTTGTGAAATATGTATGATGAATAGATATTATATGGATTGCTGATTCATCTCTATTTACAGAATGGATATCTGGCTTTTATAATGCAAGGTGGGAAGTGGATAGGAAATGAATATACTTATTTCTTTTAGCACCATGCAAAATATATATCATCCAGGGTGAATAAAGCCAGTGAGTAATTACAGAGCAGTTTGATTAAGCTCATGTTCTCTAGACTGCAAGCTTTTCTAAATAATGTTTCCAGACATAAGGTAAGAAAGAGGAAACCAGTCTCTAACACACAAGTAAATTTAAAGCCTCCTTAAATTTAAAACAAAACTGTCTCTCTGGTGTCTGAGCAGAACATCCGAGACTAACATGAATTACAGAAAATGGGCTTTAGTTTGAGAGGGAGAGAGGTAATAGTGTTAGAACTGGGAAAGACAGGAGGAAAGATGGTTCATGAGCCAAAACTTTGAATTCTTTCTCAGAAAGATCAAGCCATATATGATAAAAATTCTTCCCTTCCCAAAATTACAGACCGCTTGGGCTGTAAGGCTTATGTTCTTTGGCTTTCAGACGGGGCTCAGTCACTCTCTTTTTCAAAAAAAATCTGATTCATTCAGGTTAAATCCAAAAGGCAGCTTAAGTAGTCTTAGCTCGCAAGGACTTCTTCCCTTCATTTAAAGGCTTGTCATTACTTTGACTCCAACTTACAAACACTGCTTTCTTTTGTCACACATCTAGCATTTTGAAAGAGACACTGTCAACTTATATGGGTCTTTCTAAGGAATCATAAGAAACATCTGTGATAGACATGTGGATACTAAAACCTTTTTGAAAAACCCTAACCACTGCTTAGGACCTACTGACACAAATAATGTTTACAGCACAGCAGAGCCATCAACGTTTAAAATATCAGCACTATGCAACTGAAAAGGAGCTTAAAATGCCTAAATCGTGTGATTTCAGGAACTATTTTAGAAAACCCAGGGTATAATTTGCCCCCAACACATGATTTGCACATTATACGCTGGCAGCTCTGTTCTATGGGTAGCTTCTGCCCTGGCTTTTCCCCAGAGGGTTTGTGTTGAATCACATATTTCTCTGGCTGAAGAGCACAGGTTCTGATGATTCACTACAGCAATTGGTGCTATCTTCTGCTTTTACACACATATGGACTTAAAGAGCACAGTTGTCTGTCTCAAGCACTGTCAAGGCCACAGGATGAACTTGCCATAAGCCACTACAGTAAGAACTTGAGATAAGCACAGAAGGTAAAAATTATGACAAGAAGGCACTAATTCCAGGCCTGGCAGAGGTGAGATCTGGTTAGCACATCCTGGTTAATATATCTGCACAAAAATTCCCACTGTGGCAAGGAAAAAAATTCCTGCTGTGGAAAAGGAAGCAGCTGCTCATACACATATCACCTCAAGTTATGGGAACAGCATCTGTGACCACCCTACAGGTAGCTGGAACTTGAACTGTGTAAAGGTGATATCCTCAGAAGAACAACTCCAAGATCCATACCACCAAGAAGTCCAGGGTGAAGAAGCACCAACAGGATGCACCTGGATCCATGGGTGGGGACTAGTTCTGTTTGATGTCTCTCTTTCTCCACCCCCTCTTTTTTCTATTTCTTTCTGTCTCTCTACCTCACATTTACTGTTAAATAAAATCTGTATTATTGACTTCAGCATATGGTTTTGTTTGCACCTTAATTTGGGCAGGGGCATCTCTGGCTAATCAGATCATAACAACACCTCGTAGGTAAACCACCTAACTGAGATTTAGGAGATCCAAATGTAATTTCCAGCTCGCCAGCTGCCTCTGGCATCAACTTCCAGAATGGCACCACATCATACTAAGCTAAGATATCTTTAGTTTATGTAAGCACCAGCCATTTCAATTGTGTTATTCTCTCCTGCCATCCTTTGTCACGTGCTGGGATTGTGCTGCCTCTGAGCTGGACAGAGAAACAAATTGATGAAATGACATTGGGCCAATGGAAAGGACCTCATGCCAAGGCTGTGCTCAGAGTCATTGCACCTTGCCTTTCCCCTGCACAAGATGCCAGATGTGCCATGCAGCTGCGCCTGGTACCTGAGAAGCCATCTCTGGGAGACAAGCAGCAGATATGCCAACTGCAGGCATTGGAAAGTGAACTGGGAAACAAAGATCCCCAGGTAAACCCTATACTTAATGGGTGAGAGGCACTCTAAACAAGGGCACCTGCTAAAGCTATTGGCTCCCTAATATTCTCTTACCTAATTCTAATTCTAGTTCTAATTCTAATACTAATACTAATTTAATTCCTTCTTCAGATTCCTCTACAGAACTTATTTCCAGCACGGGCCTCTGTGGATTCAGGCTTTTTTAATAACTGAATGAGTTAATTTATACACCAAACTACTTTAGAAATGATTGAAAGAAACTTGCATTATGCTTATCTAACAGAAGCATATCAAGTTGTATTGTTATAGATCATTTGCTTTCCTGTAATTTCCCATCTTTCCCTCTGGTCAGTTTTAATGCAAGTCCCAATCTTAAAAGTCACAGCATGCAGCAGTTCCCCAACAGAACCAACAGAAACTTCATTTTCAGGTATTCTGCGTTGGAGGGCTTATTCTGTAAAGCAATATATTCAACACATGTACCCTGCTACAACACAAGCTTTTAATTTTCATTTAAATGGAGGTATAATTACATGCAGTTCTTGCACTGTAACTGCTGCAAATCACATCCTAAATGCACAATTGTGTTAAATCCTGATTAATGAAATTTCTTTGTAAGCTAGACATTCCCTTTTAGATTTATATAAAAATGACAAATAAATCTAATAAAACCAGAAAAGCTCCTGATAGTTCCCTATACTGTTCTGGTGTACCCAAAGTATATACAGCAAAAATATACAGCATTTATTATGAAAATATAATTCTTGTAGATACACTCAGAAAACTGCAAACATTCATAAACATCTCTCTCTTTGGGGAAAGAGAAAAGTGCCATTTAACAGGTGTTAGAATGTAAATGACATCTCATTAGTGACTTCCTTTTGCAGCTCAGAGACAAATAAAACCTTCATTTAAAAGCATTAGTGTTGCTCCTAAGGGTTTCTGGTATCATAATGTTTTGGTTTATGATGATATTTAGCCTTTTCTAACATTCCCACTTATTTCCACAGAATAAACCAGCCTCTGTCTTTAAAGTTAAGACTCAGAATAAAAGCAGAGGTAGAAGAAGATGACTACAGCTTTTCAAGTCTTCCTCCCTTTCAAGTAAGTTGCAGGGAATTATCATCTGCATTAACATGAGAGAAAAAGAACAGCTAATCTTCATTCTGGACACCAACTGGATTCTAATTTTCCTCTGCAAGGTGTGAAAACGTCTATATGTTTCCTATGTTTTTAAGGGATTGTTAATTACTTCAAGTATCATTAAAATATTAATTCAGTCGTTCCAGATTAGGTGATTGCTGCGTACCGGTTTCCATTTTATTAAAAAAAAAAGATTAAATAAATCAAGTGCAAGCACTTCTGTGATAGCAAGATAAACTTCCATTTGACTTTCCAGGAATGAGTGTGCTCAGCTAGTATATTAAAAATGTGGGTGACTTTTTGGCAATGAGACTGTCAGATTCAAGTACCATGATGATCAACAAGGCTTCTGTGCAAGAAGGGTGCAAGAAGGTGGCAGAAGGTGAATGGTCTTCTTCAGCAGACATGGGAAGGAACATGAAAATCCCCTGAAGTGGTCCTCAAGGTTCATTTATAACCAACCAGAACCATAAAAGGTGCATGGCCTTCCAGTCAAATGTTTGACACTGCTTGGAGTCAGAGACTCTCCCCATGGCTACTGAATAAGTCACTCAGTTGACAGAGTTTTTATATTTTTCACATCATTTAATAGTTAGGCTTATTTGTTTAACAGAGGTATGGTTTAACTGTTGGCTTGTGTTACCTGTATCTGCAATGATGTACCCATTTGGGATATTTTTCTGGAGATCTCAAAGATCATGGATGAACTTTCCCACATATTAAATTAGCTGTAAGCACTTCAGATAAAGCCTGAGGCACTATCTAAAAAGCTCGAGGTAAATGTATGCATAAGTGCAAAGATAGGAAATAGCAGTCAAAATGGTAAAATAATAGTATTAATAATAATATTGTTTTATACTTTTTCATTGCTAGTTTTCTTTCCTATCTCTTTTCATAAATCAGTTTACATCCTCAAGGGGATTATTGTTTTAGTCCTAAGCATTCCTTGGCAAAGAACATTGCAATGAAGGGAGTGGGGACAGACAGGGAGATATTCAGCTTCACAATGAAAAAGAGATCCAAAGACTTTGTGAAAAGACATGCAAGAAACTGACTCTTAGTGGATGGGAACAGATTAAACTGGCAGAAAATTCGGAATGCTGCAGGGAAGGCAAATAAGGAACTTTATTTACACTTGCTCAGAATAAAAGAATGAATGGGACATTCAGTGGCTCTGAAAAGCAAAAACTAACATGATGATTTTTCAAATATATCTGCTCTTCAGAGTTCTGTAATTTGAACCTGTAGAACTCATTATCACACAATATCGTTATATTTTAAAGTAATGCTATTTTGAGAATAACACTGAACACTTAGATCTGTAATAAAAAAGACCTTGACAGAATCTACAAGCCTTTTTGCAAAGCTTATGCAAAAAGATAGTTGGTTTTAGTCATTTTATAAAATAATGTTTTTTTAAAATTCTAGAATAACCCTATCTATCTCATTTACTCAAGTCCTTAATTATTCAGTGAGTTTGCCAAATAAAAATTTGGGAAAGATGTGACAGTTTAAAAAAAATTAAAATTTAACAGAATTAATCATACTTTTAAAGGATTTTAACTAAATCTTTTGTTTTATAACACTCAATATACATTATATCTCAAATTAACAAAAATCCTTACATTTAAGCATAGCTTTCCTGTGGCTTTTGTTTGCATAAACAAAGTCCCTCATAAAACATAAAGTGTTTCAGTAAGGGCTTTTCAAAGTACTAACATTTAAAAAACACATAATTATAATTGAAAACCATAAAATCTGACATCTAGAAATTAGCTAAATCCTCTAGTCAGATCTAATTGGAGTATTTTGTTCAGGAATATTTTGACATGTTTCTTATTTTTTTAATCAATGTGATTCCATGGAACATTCTATAGCTAGATAGAGCACAATAAAGTATTAGCTAGTGAAAAAGAATTCACTGGATATCAATCAATATTAGAACAAACATTTTCTGAATAAATGCACAATAATCCTGTGACCAATTCATTCTATATGAGTTTGCTACTCAGTGAGTGTATCATCTACAGTTAATCTGGAGATAGTAGTCAGTAAAGGAACACTGGGTGAGGCTTTTTTTGTATGTGTGACAAAGTCAGACATAGTTCTAAGAAAATAATCCATTTATAGAGCAAAGAATATTTAACAATAAAGTTAAATGATAAATAAATATTTTAAATAAAACAGACTAGAACAGGGAAAAAAATGTATCTCCTGGGTTCAAAAATGGTACTGGGATGTTTTGCGGTTTGCTCAGTCTCCATTTTTCCAGCAGTGGCTTAGTTTGTCCAAGAAGAAAGAAGCATCAATTCCAGGCAGTGAGAGAGGGAGGTGCAGCACACAAAGCTCTGGCATGATGTAAGGGTTTCTGCATTTTAATCTCTGTTCTCTTGTAATCTCCCTCTGTGGTTCAAGTCAAACCACTTACTCCTTTTCTGCCACTGTTTCAATTTCAATACAATTTACTTATTTCCCAGGAGAAATTGAATGCTCATTTGTTATATGTAAAGCTGACTATAAAGCAAATACAACTCTCCAACACCCACTCCCCATTACTTTTGGAAATATCTTAAAATATTGGCAAGTGGGGGAGAGGGGGGAGGTGGGGCAGAAAGGACAAAAACATTTGTGCTCTGTAAGTTATCCTGCTGCATCAAGGATTACATTGGTTTGCAGAGAAAAGGCATCTCTCTCATCCCAATGAGCTCTTAGTGTCTTTCCCCATCATCCCATGAAGGGACTGCTGATACCTTTGTGATTACTGAGGGAAGAGGTCTGTGACTGCTAACCACAAGATCCCTAATCTTGTCATCCCTTGTGGTTCCCCAGCCATCCTCTTGCTTGTCAGTGACTTCAGTCAGCCTTTTGGTGACACCTTCAGCACCTGTGACAAAGTGCCCCAGGTCAGGTACCGTCAACCCTCTTTTCTGTCTTTTGCCTAAGGTAAGAGGTTTGTTTCCCTTGTCCCAAGGACGAGACTGTAGTAAATATTCCTCCAAACAGTCTTAAGATCCAAAAAGGTCTTCAATAAATTGATGTTTATTTGAAAAACAAGAAAATACCACAGCCAAATCAAAGCTAAACTGTTCAAAAACACCTATCCCAGACTCCCCAGTGGCAGACATAGGTCCAAATAATTGAAGTCACAGAAAGAAAATCATAAAATTCCTTGCTTGGATTTCCAGAGTCCTGCATCTCTCTCAGACTGACAAAGTCCTTGTACGACCCTCAGTACTCAGATGTCTCTGAGTCCCCAGCGTCACTGTGCTCAGTCTCTTGAAGCTAGATAGATATCTGTCAATTATACTATTCAGGGTACTTTGATGTGGTCAGGTATGACCTTACTCATTACCATACCAGGCATGAAAACATCTTTTATATAGTCAATAAGATTTGTTCATGCCATATGCAGCCTCCTTTCTTTGGCCTGGCTTATGCTGTGTCATCCAGCCCAGTTTATTGTTATATTTGCAGTTTCTGCGATTGGTACAGTGCTTTGTTGTAAGTGCTGTTTTACTCCCTCATCAGAACTCAGGAGTATGTGTTTCTTTAGTGTTACAGTGAATGAATATGCTTGTACTGGCTTCTCAAATATGGAGAATATCCATCTTCAAATGTAGTTATTTAATGCTAGGTAGATTTTTATTGACACGGCACAGCATGTTACCTGAAGCTATGTCAATCAGAAGTGCAGAGGAATCATATTTCATAACAATTCTCAAGGAAATACTTCTATAAAAAATGTAATATTGCCACTATCCGAAATTAAAACTCCTGAAATTAAAACAAAGACAGTATTTCTCTTGTGCAATGCCTTTGCAGGCAAAGTTATACACACACACCCCCACACACACACCCACCCCACTTCCTTCCCTTACAGCCCCCAAGTAGTATATTCTTTAAAAGAGAGACTTGGTATTCATGGGAAGCTGGTTATTTTAGTGTCATCTTATTTCTGAGACACTAAGCAGAGCCTATATAGAGACTGGTTCTCCAACACAGCAGCTTGTTAAGGGGAGTTGAGTGACATCCCAGCATACATCTAGCTTCCTACTGAGTCTCCAACATCTGTTACTGCCTAACTGCCTGAAATGCGTGGTGCTTTCTAAGAAAAAAAAGTAAGGTTTGTTTTTGTTTTTACACATATGCTCAGCTGAAAAGTGTGTGAGCTGGTCCCCGTCACATCCTTGGACATCTATGTCATCTGCTCACGTACCGCAAGATATAGACTGATTTAGTATAAGCTTTTCGCTACTAACATTTTCTTAAAGACACAGGAAAAGGTAAATAAAGCTGGAAAAACATCCATATATATACTGTGTGCATTATTATATAGGCAGAAGCTATGTTGACGAAGAATGTGGGTGTTCTTTCAAATAAACTTAGTGATGGAAGCTTAACATAGCTGTAGTGGGTGATAAATCTTGAGGGCAGATCCCAATTCTGGAAATGGGCACAAAGTTTAGGCTGAAATCCAAGCATACTACATTAAACCTAAATATTTTAAGTCTGGTATGTATCAGACAGCTAATTTGTTGGATCAAGTCATCATCACTATAAAAACCCCATATCCTGGAACTGCCAACTTCAAGTTCAGAATTTAGCAGGGAAATGTTTGGCTCCTGTTCAGAAATACAGTGCAGAAGTGCCTGTGCTCCCGGAATCAGTCCCTAGTGCATGACCACCTTCAGGTAGAAGCAGCCAGATGGGAACGAACAGTGCTCTGCATTCCAAGTCCTGGCAATATTCCAGATGAATGACGGGTAGGAAACAGCAGTAAAATTTAAGCACTAAATGCCACTAAAACATATATATAATGTAAGAGATTATTGAGTGAAAATTAAATCCTTTACATAAAATTCAAGGTCAGCTTAATAAGTAAAATCTTCTAACCTATAAAAACTGGGGTTTAGGTGATCTCAAGAAGCAAAACCAATAAATTTCACAGTGTATTCCAACAGATAAATAATTTTGGAAGTTTGCTTAGGAGTACTTCCAGCACTAAGAATAAAATCCAGCCAAAGCCAGAAAAAAGGAAGAACGAGATGCTGAATGCAGCTGTCTAATCATACTGTGGCTGATAGAAACAAAAGAAGATTTAGTAGGTGAATCTATAATTGTGTTATATGAACAAATTTGGGAAAATATCAGGCTCTGTGTTATCTTATTGAATGATGCAACTATATTTAAGTAACTATAACTTTTACATTTTTAAAAATATTTTAGTTAGTTAAAGAAACCACCCATCATTACCAAAGAAAAGAGTGTTTGCTTAGACTATTCCATTACTTCCTGTGGCCACGTAACAAACTTCTATAATAATATGGTAATGTTTTTTAAACAATAATGTTTAAAATTTCATAGTTTTTAGTGAGATAAAGAGTGCTCAAAGAGGAGTTTGAATCTGATAGCAGTATGATGACAGAACAATTTTGGTAACAGAAATATTGTTTAGAAGGAGACATTTCTTAGTAGCAAACTGAGTCACCAACAGCAAGTCACTTCTGGATTCAGTACTTTTTTTAGGTTTTTAATTGGTATCTCATGCCAATTCATGTATTTTGGGCTTATCTTAAAAGGAGGCATAAATTAGGGCTTTACATACATCACTGACAGTCTGTCCCAGAAGAGTGTTTCTCCCTGGTAAGGCAGGTAGCAAAGTCAAGGGCAAAGGTTTTAAGAAAAGTAAAGCATAGCCAAGGGAAGAGAGTAGAACTACAAAGGAAATGTAATATTAATACTGTAGGAAAAAGATGTCAGGATCGGAGGAGAGGGAAGAACGAATGCAAAAAAGCGAATGCATTAAGTCAGTTATCGATATGCAAACAGATTTATCCCATTCACAACTCCAGACATATCTGTTTATTGATACATCTAGTTACCAAAAGAAATCTAGTTACACTAAAATTTGGCTGATGAGAAGGCAGACACTCAGAAAAACTATTTGTTTGCTTCAGCTTTCCCATAGGTGATATTACAAGTATTTCCGCAAAGCTATAAGCAAATAAAAACTATCAGCAAATCTAAAATTCAGAAAACTCAAAAATTTCTGTGATACAGCTGCAATATATCTTCTCACTGTTTATAATAACAAATAAAACAAATACAAGACTTGAGTATTTTTAAAATCTGTTCTCAAAATACACTCAGCTTTTCTTTGTTTTCCAGAAGAGCTACACCATCTAAGGTGGCCTAGTACACAAGCCTCTAAGAATTAATGAGAAGGATTAATACATATTGTTATGACTCGAAGCATTTTATGATTAAAAAAAGAACCCATTTAACCATAATGATTCAAATTCAGCTGCGGCAGTAGCAGGCAAAATTCCCATTGATTTAAGTGAGACTGAATTCATTTCTCATTTCTTATACCTTAATAATACAGTGAGCTTGAATATGACAGTGTCCCTTACTTTGTGTTTAACCAAAACAAATGTCTTAAAGGCCATCATTCATCTTTAACCCTCAATAGAGTGCTGTTTCATCATTTTCCCCCTACAAGGTGTATCTCTTAATTCAAATGTATGCAATAAAAAGCATTCCCAAAGTATATCATACCTAGTTAACCACATTAAGTATTCCCTAAATGGAAAGGTCATTGATACTGGATGGATTTCTCAATTGAAACAGAAGACTATATCTCTGAGGAATTTTTATAGATGACATCCATATGTCTTAATTCTGGGTTGTTTAATACAGAGTATTTTTTGGTAGATACATTAAACAGCATAATAAGGAAAAAAAACCCCTCTTCATTTGCTTCATGTCTTTTTTTTAGATTTTGTTTGATCATATACCGAAAAAAATTTATATTAGGTGGTCTGTGACAGCATTTCAAGAACACACAAGCAAATGTCTTGAAATCTGAGTATGCTGCACACTATCTAGGGAAAAAAAATTAACCTGTTAAAACAAATAATTGAAACTCCTGGTGTTTGGCTGAAATTAAACAGACATTTATAAGACTTTATGCAGGCACTAATTCCGACTTGCCTGCACTGCTGTATAAAACACAATATTTACAAATTTCATAAAGTATCAAGATGTCTTCCGAATTACTCCTTTTTCAGTCCCAGAGATAAAGATTTATTTCAGGGAACATGAAACTGAAAACATTTTCTCCTGAGAAGTGTCAGATCCCACTTAAGGCAGCTATTATCAGAATATGTTTTCCTGTCATGTTATGATTCTGTATCTCAAATGCCTCCACAACACCAGTCGTGCCTTATGGGCTCCTCCTGCATAGCTCTTATATCTGCTTACCTTTACATGGAGAGCCCTGAGGGCAGGCCTTGGTGGCCTTCAGTTGTCCCAAGGAGGAAGAAGGAAACAATAGGACACAGGAGTGCTTGTTTTAAAAGCATTCCAGCCTGCTCTTGGGAACAAAGCCCTGGGTGCAGTAGGGTGAAGAAAAGGCTACAGAAATGCAACACTTTGAAATTACAACTGATTTTCATAAATCTCTAGAAATACTACTACCACCATTAGACTTACATCACCACTTCAGAGCAGGCAATTATCTACCTTGATGATACTTTGAAGAGTATGAAAATAACGTGCAATTGGTTTTCACCTTTATTCTCATGAATAAGGGAGAAATTGTCCAAATAGAAAACCAAAAAATGTGGTGTTTAAGGAAGTTGTAGGAGTGGTCTGTGGCTCCTTCTCTTATATCCAAGCCTGAACTCAAGTGGGGCAGCAGTCCACTGGTCTTGGGTGGCTCCTTCCTGCGGTACTCTCTATGAACAGGCTTTACCTACCCTAGCCAAACAGTCCTGACTAGGGAGGAATTATTTCACAGCTCTCAGACTACCTTGGATTACTTCCACTCAGACTACAGTGCAAAGAGGCAGTAAGGAAATTGGTGGAGGGAATGGGAGGAGCAGAGAGTAGCAATCTTAATTCAAGGTACCGGCAGCCTTGTAATGAGGTGCTGGACAACTTCAGCAAGGGGCTTGAATAGTCTTTTCTTTGTGCTCCTTGAAAAACCTGCTCTGGCTGAAATACATGTGGGGGTTTTTTGTTGGTTTTTTGTTTTGTTTTTTTTTTTTTTTTTTTTTTTTCCAAATCCAGATTGACTTTCAGTAAGTAATTTCTTTTGGATGTGACTGTAGCCTCAGTCTGAGAAAACTGCATGAAGTGCAGGTAAGTGGTCTTGTGTTTCAAGTGAAAAGAGACAATTTGTGCACAGTTCAGCACTAATATTAGACCCTAACAGCAAACTTTGACCAGCAACGTCTTTTTACTACCTGCTCTTTAAACAAATAAGGAAAGAGAATACCACAGTGCTCCTTAAAATGTACAAATAATTTCTTCTTCTCCTGGGTTTGCTTTGCATCTTCATTGATTCTGCTGATGAGAATTTTGCTGCTGCTGCAGAATCACACAAGGGTACCTTTCCCTGCACAAGGGTAGCGGCAACAGCTTCCTCCGAGCAAGACCTTTCCTGCTTCACCTTTCGGGTCATGCTGCCTCACTGATATTTAAATTTTTTTAAATGGCTTAGCATGCACTTCTGAGTCCTAATCTTTAGACAAACTCTTGGTTCACCTTCTAGCCCTAGACTCCTCCAAGATCAACCTTACATAAATATTGTTAGTTAAAGCTACTCAGATCAGCAGAGACCTGTTCTGTTCAGCCTTTTTTTTCCCCCTTGCCTTTTTTTTTAAAAAAAGGGCAAACTGTTTTATATTGACAACCATCTGTGAGCCTGTCTTTTAGGCCATCAAACTCTTCCATCCATTACCAAGAGCCTTCCTCACCTCCGCTGCATGACAGCGCAATAAAGATGACATACTAATTCAATGACTTGTAATTTCAGCTAAACAAAGACAAGTGCTGCAGCTTCTCCTTTTGTGTTTCGGTGCCATATCGGTGAAGCCAGCTATGCAAACATAGCACTGGGAGGGTTTTATGACAGCAGTTGAATGGGAAGAGTAGCTTGGTGTTTCTTTTTTATGGGTTTTGGCTCCATGATATTTGGCTCGGTGCTGCTGGCCATTGCCATTGTGTTTGGATTCTGTGTCAGCAGCAGCTAATTGTTCCAATAATGTTTATCATAGGGATCCACCAGGGAGCTGTATACGTGGAGATAAGCTACAGGGCAATGATACTCGCTATCTTACTGATCTCTATACACAATGCTTTTGCTTCATGCCAAAAAGCTCTTTAGGTTTCCAGTTTAAAGAAGAAAGTGGGGGGAAAAAAAAGAGAAAAAAATAACAGCTTAATCATTGTGCCAACAATAATGTCTAAGGGGATGTAATCAGGTTCCTCTGATAATCTTAGCAACACATGAAAGTCATGCGCAAAAGCCGTAATTAAAGCAGTTGGTTCTTTCTACCACCTGCTGTTGAAGTCACAGGTTAATCTAAATGAGGTCCCTTTCCTATGAAGTAGGATGCAGGACACTCTTTAAACCATGAAAACATCTTATGCAGGCTTTGCAAAATAATAAAGAAACAGTTCATTAAATGAAAAGTATTATGTATCCAGTGCTTGCTCAACATTTCATGCTGCTATCGGGTGCCGTATCCAAGTGGAAAGGCCATTCTAATGTTTAAACCCCAATGCACACTTCAGTTTGCATGTAGAAGTAGGCAAAAGGAGTTTGTCAGGCAGATGCCCCTAAATAATTAAACATTAGGGAGACAATGTAACAAGTAGTAAGAAAATGAATGGTTTTTAAGGTTTGTTTTTGACTCTCAGGAATAATACAGAAATAAATGTCTAAGGGCACAATGACATCTTTTATGTATATACAGTACATAATTTGCATTCTTAATTCTCTTGCAAGTTCTTCACATTACTTTAAGGACTGCAACATAAACAGTTGAAGATCTGAGCTCTGGACTGGTCAATTTACGATGTTTTCCTACTGGTTTTTGAACCCAAATATGGGACAAAAGCAAAAAAATGAAAATGTCATTGTGGAAAAGAACCACTCTTTGTACCTTTTACTGTAATAAATGATTTACTGTAATAAATGATTTGTAATTAAAGGCTCAATGCTGTGGCTGTATTACTAGCTAACTATTATTCTTACTGGCCCTGTGAAGTTGCCCCAAGATCTCTGCCACACACATTATTAATCTGCTTAAGTATTAGGTGCATAAACTCAGCAGAGTTAATAAAATGCTATAGCTTCATCTCCAAAGTGCAGAAATCCCTCCCTTATGGAAAAGTCCTGAAGGATTTAATAAGGATACCACTAGTTATTTCCTATAGAAATTACTCTGAAATAATTTACATAATTTGAGAAAATCATATACTTCCTACAGGCTTTTGAACCATCCTAAGGGATTCTGTAGCAAAGATAGCAGACTTTCTGAAATTCTATTCGATATTATAATATTCTACTATATTCTAGAGAAATCTTCCATGAGTCTTCTCTGAAATTAAACTGATCCTGTTCCTGAAAACAGCAAGTTTTTTAATATTTTCTCCCTTTTGTTTCTTGTCAAACACAATGTCTACATCGGAATTATCAAGTAAAACTGCACACTGGGAGTGGATCTGTAGACCCAAATACCTGGGGCTAAGGATCCAGCATTGACATTATATAAATTTTTGGGTGGTGGCTATAACGGACTAGTTTTAGTGTGGTTCCATGGACCAACTGCAGTGGAGAAGGTGTGTTCCTAGAGAATGCCTTTTGCTTTAGTTTCACATAAAATTGCAGTATGTGGGGATGTTTCTCTTCAAAAAGCCCACTCTTCAAAAAGCAGACATACCAGCATACCAGTGTCTTCTGTGTATCGTATAAATCATATGCCATTATTATGAGGAATTGTTTCTGTGAGAAAAGTCAAAACCATAATATGACACACTAGAAATATTTCAAAGATAAAGTAAGAAACGAGTCTTCAAATGCAACTAGCATCTACCACAATGACTGAACGCATAAGAAAGTAATACAATGACAAAGGTCAGAGAAATGTGATTAAAAATTGAAATCCCCATCCATAAAACCCACACAATATTTCTATAGTTAGTCATTAGTGAACGAAATGAACTGATTGTTCACTTGTATTTGTTGGCTCTTTCAGGGCTATTCTGACACAGAAAATACAGCTAGGAAAATATGACCATGTATCAGTGACAGAAGACTTAAAAACAAAAGAAAACAAAACAAAAAAACCAAAACCAAATCAAAACAAAACAAAAATAACAAAACCAAAAAGACACCAAATTAACAACTTCAAAATAAAGTTTTAGGTGTTTTTCAAGATGCCAAGTTTCACCAAGTTTCTCAGAAATTTTGGCACACCTCAGTGTGTTAGAAAAAAAGCTAAGCACTTACTCAGATTCTGAAATCATCAAAAATAATAAATAAAAGCAGAATGTAACACAGACTGGCAGTTAATAAGGAATATGAAGATGACTGGAGTTTTGCAGCCCGTATGGACTTCTAGGATCCCCTTGCTGCAAAGCCCAAGTGATTTGTTTGGCTTTCATCTTGCTTTTTGTTTTAGAAATACAGGTCTGATTCTGCCATCATTAGTCACAACAAGTAGTACCTGACTCTACAAGTAATCCCCGGTGATTTCAGTATTAATTCTTGTTAAATGCTGTTCATACAGGAGAAATGGTGCCACTAAGAAGCTAGAAGGATTCATGTACTGTTTCATCTTATTGGCAGCTGTCTTTTTTCCCCTCCATGTTATTGTGTGTGCATTCTATCATGTTTCTATTTCAATCCTCTCGTTTTTCTTCCCAGCCCTTTTCAGATCCTACTTGCTATTTTATCCCTTCCTGTCTCTTTTTCCCTTTCAGTTCCCTGTGAATCTCAAACTCCACCACTTACATTTCCAAATGTCAGCAAAGAGACAAGCCAGAATGGCTCCAAGTTAACCCTTTTTTTTATTACCTGTTTCCAAACTGCACAAAATGTTGCTGGACCTCTGTTTATACTTGCCAAGTTCTAGGTATCCCACATCCCTACTTGAAATGGGCTGTGAAGGACAAAAGTACGTATAGAAGTTTCAGAGATTCACTAAAGTAGCATTCCCAAATCTACCTTCCATCTGTATGGAGGAGCAAGATGTTACTGATTACCTGCTCTGCTTTCCGGTATCTATACTCAATGCAGGATAAACTCCTGTGACCTTGCTTTCTTAACACATATAGGAATATGCAAATTTTGAATAAACACAAATGTAACTTTCCAAAACAAAATGCTCATTCATGTTGCCTCAGGGAACCATGAGAGAACACACTGCCTTTGACGCCTATGTCAGGTTACAGCAATACAGGAACAGATACACAATAGCCTTATACTCCCTCTTTTACTGTTCCATTAGAAGTGAGTACAGATTATATCCCCTGTATTATGCTTAGAGGAAAAAAAATACTGAAAAAGGGGGAAAAATTACCAGAAACACCCATCTTATTCCAACTTTACCGAGGAAGTTGTATACAATGTATTTCAGAAAGCTTTTCTCTAGGACCTCACCATTTTATCCTGTGCATTTCATGTGCTATGCAGAGGTTTCTAAGAGAAGCAGCAAGTAGGTTTGGATGTGCAACTCAGATTTCAGCTCATCTATATTCTTGACTGCTGAGTTAACTTTTTAAAGATCTACAACCATTAGGAATAATTCAAAATATATTGGCATCTCCCATTTCTCGTACTTGGCCTGAGTTCATTCTTCTCCTTTGGGAGATGAATCTTTCAAGCTTCACTTTTCCATTTCACTGCTCTAGTGCCTCACTGCAACATTTGCAGAGCCAGGATGGTGGATTTGTAGCTTCTGAATGAACTATAATTGCGTATACCACCTTCAGAATATCAATCTTCAGGACTTCTCCTATTTACTAGTTTATTCCTAAAATAAACTTTGCTTTTAAACACCAGATGGCTTTTCCACAGCAAGATGGCTCAGGGTACTAACAATGTTTATCCCATGCTCTCAGAGAAATTTCTGGTTAGATTCTACTTAAAATAGGTTATTGATTCTATTGAATACATGTTTTTAACTTCCTCCTGTTTAACACTTTACTGTAATATGGCATCTAAATACTAAGAAACTTCTAAATGCCAGATACAGATAATATTTATTTAAAAAAATGAAGTGTGCCCTTAACTATGGGCAAAATGAATGAAATACATGCTCAATTTAGAATAAATGAGAAAGAGTCATGTGTAACCACCGTGCAAATTATTTTTTATAAGAGGAAAAGAAAACACAAAAAAGCTAGTGAGCATTTATATTAGATTCTAGAAGCTTTTCTGAAGGAACAAATGGTAGATTTTTAAAACAAGTAATTTGTGAGAAGACAAATGCATTTTTTAAGGAGTTTTTAAAGTGAACAACGAATGTTATAGGAAAGAGCAGATGTTGGCCCCTTTTACTCTGTAAACCAAAGAACCCCACAATCCACTTAAGCACAATAATAACAGTAATTGTAGAGGAAAAATAGGAGAGGCAGCCTTAAAAACAGTCCCAACAGTGCCTGAAAAATTTGTGCAAAATATTTTTGAAGACCTTAAAGAGTCCTTATGTATACCTTTTTAAGAACTGGATGTTTCCCATTCTAATTTCTGCACTATTGCAGCATTTGCCAGCTAAGCGCTGATATCAATATTGTTATTGTTGAAATGGCAACATGCAGAGCTGTAGGAACTATTGCAAATAAATATTTATCTGTCAAGCAGTATTCCGGGGTGAAGCATATTTTGTTTAAGAAATGCACGTAAGAAAATTCTTACTCTTCCTAACAGCACTGAATTGCTAAGATACAGGAATATTTTCTGATTTCTCAGTGTGGAATTATACATAGGAATTACACCACAGAAAATATTAGACTTCCATCAATCACAGAACTTCCTAGGAACACTTTTGATAATCAAAAAAAAAAACAACAAAGTGAGAAAATAATAAATACTGGAAAAAGTCCAATAAAGAAAGGTAACAACTTGATGTTTAATGCAAGTGAGCATCATGTGTGTAAAATCCCTTTAAAGTTGGCACAGACTTCTATCTTCTCTAATTTATTTCACCTACAAATGACTCTCCAGGTTATTTACTCTAGATAGGTGTTGTCTTAATGCTAGGACAGACTGAGGTGTAAATTATATCTCAATCAGCTTTATATTAGAGCATTCTTCTCCAAACAAGAGAAGTCAGAGGACAGTCTGTAGTCATGACCAGATTGCAGTGAAAGAGGTATTTACATAACCATCTCATGCTATGCATGCACTCCGTTCAGTTTAAGTTAGGTGACTTATATCCTTGCATCCTCCCCATAGGGAAGTGAGAAAAGGAGCTGCTACTTGGACCTTTAAAAACTTGCATTTTCTGCATATGTCTTCATTAGCTCCTGTTTGTAGTTATCTGGAAGAAATGGGAGCCATAAAATAATTCTATAGAAATTATAAATAAAATCTTCAATGCAATGTCTAAATCAAATAAAAAAAATGTTAGAATTGCAGGATTTCACTAATTTCAGCTGCTCTATTTTCGTAAAATCATGTTAGCACAGAATAAGAGAGATATGAATTAATTTCTTCAGTAAAAGCAATTCCTATTAATTTCTGTGAAAGCTGCATGAATCAAGGGTAATAGACGACCATTAAGATATATGAAACTGAAAAGCTGTTGACTTTCAGAAATCAGTTAAACTAGGCTAGCTGAAAGACAAGTTAATATATTTTTAATTAGATCTCCATTTGTTCAAGATAAAGATTGCGATCTCAGTGTGAAAAGTATCTCAAAATATCGAGCCAAACGTGTGGTCTGAGAAAAGCTATTTCTTAATGTGCTAAACATCTGCACTTGGACTAAGGGGTCTGACTAAATAAGAAATCCTTGCAAGACTGATTGCCTAGATGGTATGATATCTGGGCACTGTGTGCCTATTTAGATCTATGTGATGTCTAGTGTGAAAATAACATACACAGTAATAACTATAAATAGTCTAAAATTACCTTGCAAAGTAGAACTGCTTGGTATTGGTTAAGAGAGAAATCCTTTGACTGGTAAATAACTTTAAACATTAACTAAATTAACTACACCATTAAATTCTAGTTGCTGCTAATAAGCATTCCAAAGCATGTTATTCACACAAATGCAACTTGATATGTTGTGATTTTAAGCAAGTAGAAAATAAGGAACTATTGGCCCTAGTTCAGCAAAACTGTCAAAAGCCAGTGATGAGTCAAAGGCAACTCTTTCTCACTCTGAAGACTGAAACACCTCCTCTTTGAGATGTGTTAGGAACAGCAGGCTATCTGCAAAAGTCACATTGTCACGGTGAGAAGAAAAACCTGGTGATATGTGATATCCATATATTTTCATCCCCTAAAGAGGCTAAAAAACCCATCTGATCTACCTACAATGCATCTGGAAATGAGATGACAGATCTCCAGTTCCTGTGAGACCACATTCCTCTCTCATGGGGCAAGCCAAGAGAAGGTTGACCAGTTTCACTGCGTGCAGATAAGCAAGTGCACTCTTCCACTGTGACTAGGGAGTGACCTGAAAAAAAAAATATCTTTTTATACCTTACCTCTTAGAAGACTGTTCTGTCTACAGGCAGGGTGGACCAGAACTGAACTCCACACCAGCGTGTCGGATTCCCAAAACCTCAATGGCTGTGTGAGATTACACAACTGGAAAAATAAAACTGATGCAGATTCTTGAATTAGCTGGCTGTGAGGCAAGGAAGTAATGATTTATAGTGTTCATGCTTCTCATTTTAGCTTGGATTTTTCATGAATTTTAAAACTGTCATTGGCTTCATTTGGCATTTGCTCTTTTCTCACTACATACACTCTACCAGATACATAATTTAGAATTCCGCAACCACAATTTAAGTAGAAAAAAAAAGAAAAGAAAAAAAAAAAGACAGATTCATTTTCTTAGAGCCTTCTTAGAGACTTAAAACAAAGCTCTGGGTTTTTAAAAATCTAAATAAAAAGAAAGTGTTTTTCAAATAAAATAGTGTATAAAAAAGGAATATTAATCAAGCTTTACCAAGGAAACTACATTGCCACCCTCACTCTGTTTTGAATAGGTGCAATCAGAATATTTGTAACCAAAATTTTCAGATGATGAAAGGCAAATCCAGCCAGTCCACATTTATAGTGCATCGATTTATCACTAAATCTCTCATCTTATGCTTGAATCTTGGTGGATTGAAGACAGATAAATCCTTCACTATAATAACTCTTCTACCTCCCAATATGATGCAGAAAACCAGAAATATGCTGGTACCAAAACACCTGGAGCTAGGTGTTTTATATAAAATACTCAGCCTTGAACTTATCTGATTTTCATAGCAATACTTTACAGTACATTTTCAGCTTCTTTTGTCCCATATGGTGGGGATATTGAGTCACGAGGAAGGCTGTGTGGGGTTCAGGGACAGCAAGTAGAACATGATCCAGTGTCTACTGAAACAGCTACAAGATTTGTCACTTGCCTACATAAAAGAAGGTTCTAAGAAATCACTCTAGCCCATGCTAGAAAAGATCCACGCATGCCAAACTTTTTGTATTTAAAGGAGAAAAGGTTTTACTCCCTGAAGACTGGGGGCAAAAAACCAAAGTATTTGAATTGTGTCTATAGGTTACAAAGGAAGTATATTTTATCAGAATAATATATATGAAAGTCTAACCTTTATGAGCACAAATACAGGTCTGGCACTAACAATTTGTTATGAGTAGTAACAGTTCTGATATCATTATTAGATGGCACTTTAAAGCCCACCTTGAAAGACTTGGTCCTTCACACTGTCAGTCTTTTCTCCAGTAGTGTAGTTCAGCCTGGAATAAACGTAAACATGATTGATCACATTTCTGAGTCACAGAATTCTCATTATTATCACTGACTTACGGCACCAGCTATACTGAATTTGCATCTCCGAAGAATATTTGGGATACCATGTGGTGAGCCTTGGGCAGAGTGATCAAAAGCTGGAGGTATTTTTCACACAATTTCTACATCCTTGTGATGGATTTTTCTGGCATTTTCATGTGAGATTTGGAGACACTTTTCTGACTAGACGACAGGACCATGTATTTAAGGATTCTGCCCAGAAGTGACAGTTGGCAATCTAGTTGTAACAAACATCCCACTGGTTTGGGCAAGAAATTGTAGCTACTTTTCCAGTAGTAATGCTACTTTGAGAGAAACTGAGATAACCCAATGAGAAGGAATCAGGATGGAAATAGTGAAGATCGCTCTTTAGATGACCTTTTCTAAATAGTAGATAAGAATTCTCCCATTAAATTAACATATTTACATAAATATTAAGCTTTCAAACTGAGTAATAATCAGTTATCTTCCTCTGAAGCAGACAAACGGAGTTATTAAAAATACATCGACTGTTTGGGGGAAATGGAATGGATTGGCTTCCTCTTTCTACACCACTGGAGCCTCCTAATTGCTTTGTGCTACACAAAGAGAAGTATAGAACAGAGTCTGAGCATGGAATCCAGCGACCCCAGAAGGTGAGGTCCATATTAAGAAATTTGCAGTGCAGTTCTCCACCCACATTGAATTTATTTATTTTTTTCTGAGTAAATAGAAAACAGTTTTTAAAAATAGTACTTTTTGCACTAAAACACACTTCCAAACATCTTGCAATGTTTTATGGTTGGTTCTGACTAATGTTATTAAACATCAAGTACAATAATTTGATTAGACTCACTTAACAGCCCCACTTAAATTTTAATTTCCTTCTCTGTCCAGAAAGTATAAAATATGATGTACCAAGTTGCATGAAAAATTCCCCGATTATTAATCCTCTTATTATCTATATGAGAGAATAGTAAGCATGAGATCAAGATAAAACTCCAAAAAGCTGTTCTCTTTCGCTGCCGCTATAAAAGTATCTTTTTGTCTACAGAGCCTCAGACAGCCACTGGGGCCAAGCCAGGATTCCTGTAGTGAAACAATCGACTTGGCATCATGTTGACACATATAAACAACAGTCTGTCAACAGGCCTCACATTAGTGACAGAACATTTTTGGCAAAACAGTAGCATCCTTCTGGGCACTGTGGCAATAACAGCCAGTAGCATCCATTCATGCCTTCACTCTACAGCACAATATTAATTAAAAGATTATAAAACTGACACTTATCCAAAAAGCTAAAAAACCACAGAAATATCCATGCAGAAGAGGAGAATGTTTATTGAATGAGAATATGCCTCTAGCTGCTTTTTCATACAGTAATTTTAAACTTATGCACTGTACGCAACCTCTGACAGTTCACAATTACAGATAAATGTAACTGTTTGCTTGAAAATGGCTATATGAAGTGTATATACTCACACGTGCTATCAACTTATGTAAATCAACGCCACTCCAGCCTGAAATAAAAAGCATAAAACAAATAACATTGTTGATGAAAATAAGCAGTGTTGTAGGCTTTTTTTTTTCTTTTTTTTTCCTTTTCTTTTTTTTAAATGAAAGGTAAAATTAAAAGAGAACTATTAGTTTGGAAGTTTTTTTGTATTTTGCCTTTTTTAAGCCTTTTCTAACACTTAAAAATATGTGTAAAGGAGTTTATATGTATGATAAATATCTGTCAATGAGTTAAAAGAAGATGTGATAAATATTTCAGCTAGGTAATTCCTTTAACATAACCATTCTGTTTTTTAACTTAGTAATAAGTCCTTTAAATATGAGTCATTTATTAATAATCTTTTAGAGTCAATGGATCAAAATTAGGGGTAAAATATAGAAGGGAACTTGGAAGGGTCGAGAAACATCAATTACCTGCTGGCAACTGGATGGAGGCTTAAATAGTAAGAAAATATGATGCACAGAGGAAAGTGGATGGCATCCAAAAATCCCAGAAAAAGCACAACATAAGCTCTGGAAACTATATATGCAAATTAATACAATAGTTTGTCTGGGCTAATTATCCTTACCGAGATATCCCACACTATGTTATAAAGAAATGCCCTAAATTCGTGTGACAAGAGGTGTAATGTATATGGCGTTCACAGGCCCAGCATAGGAACCTAAAGAAACATAGCTGGAGAAAAAGTGAGGAGTGACTTTAGAGGTTGTATGATTCCTCTGGCATAGCCAGATCTTAGACAGATATTTGTCTTTGCCTAAGCATTTGGCGGTGCAGATTCTGTAACTTTTTTTTTTGTACACTTTAGTTTAGTCCCTGAAAAGTTTTTGAGTAATATCTCGTCTCTTCCCTTAGTCCCATGAAACAGTGGACTTGACTTTCTCATTATTAGGCATCTGAAGGGCACTGAACTTCTTCAGGCTAAATCAAACCAGTTATTCTAATCTCATGGAATTCACAGCAACAGGTATGTGAATGTGAGGACACCTCTTGCCAACAGTGTCCAGAGAGCTGAGCTGTCTCTGAGGTGTGACTTCCCTCCTTTAGCAAGGATGATAATTTGAGCTTTCCCATTGAGCTAAACACATAAATCCTCTCCTCTGGAAGCTGGAAAAAGTTAATTTTCTCTTTCAAAACAGCTGGTGATTAACTTACAGTTAGAACATTCACTTCAGAGTGTGTCCCTACTGTCTGACTGTAGGTTAGGCAGGGTCTCTAAGGCAAAATAAAGAGAAAGCAAGCAAGAATATGGGATGCTCCACAAAAGAGCATTCAGTTTTAAAAGTCGTCACTTGATTTTCAGTTTCTGCTTAGAGGTTTCTTCATTAATTGCATCATCCGATATTTTTTTAAATTAAAATGAATTTTCTTTTTTTAATTAAAATCTAAGAAAAAAGCATTCTCTTGGAGGTCATATCCCTCACCACCAAACTTCACGTGCTCTTCCTGTCCCTCCTGTGCAGCCCACGCACCTGGAGCTGCCTGACAGACCTGGTCCTAGAGAGGCAGGAGAGGGTGTGATAACCAAACCTGGTCTCAGCCTGGTACTTGAGTGCTCTTCTGAGAGGAGCTTGATGTTAGAGGGTTTCCATCTGCCTGGTAAGAGAAACTCAGATAGAACCTCTTCCAGTTTTAGGTGCAAATCTTCTAACTATGGGAAATAATAGGGTTTATTTCTAAATCTGTGTATTCCAGACTGAGAAACTAATTTTTAGCAATAATGGCCAGAACAACATCAAATGTGGCTGAAATTTTCAATTAAGAGTGATAAAATTACTGGGTTTCGACCAGATTCTTCACCTTCTCCATGTGCAGATACTTACTGAATTCATTATATACATTGTAAGAGTGAGTGATGAGATCTAAAATAACACTTCATTGAAAAAGAATGCTCTTTTGTGTACGGGAGACACAAGCTACCTACAAAACAGCACAGAGAACCTCAAAGCAGCACTTGAGACAGTTCAAATGCCTTGTTGGACTCCTTTTTTAACCAGCATGCTGTACCATAACATTTCCATGTGCTAAAATCAAAGCAAAGGAAATAGTTAATTTAATGAGGAATTGTAAAACTTGCCTATGTAGCTATCTTTATGGAGTTTAAAACAAAGAATGAATATTCAGGCAAAAATAGCAAAACCATTAATATACAAAGAATAATTATATCCTTTGAAAATTTAAGCATGTAGGATGGTGTTAGCTGAGATCTATATTTTTTTCTATCCTGCAGGAAATCTCAGCATTTCTCTGATTTCATACTGAGATTTTGAAATTTCAATATTTTTGCTTTAAAATGTCAAAATCACATACATATATTGGTTTTTTGTCATCAACAGAAAATGTTTTTGCACTGTTATGTTTTGCATTGCTAGTTACATGGTGTCCCTAAACTTGCTTAGCTTAGCTTAAAAAAAAAAAAAAAAAAAAAAAAAAAAAAAAAAAAAAAAAAAAAAAAAAAAAAAAACAAAAAAAAAAAAAAAAA